>NC_041381.1:330665738-330775377 GCF_002162155.2 Triticum dicoccoides
GAGGAGGCGGACGGCGAGATGGGCGGCGGCGCGCGGGCGGCGCTCGGGCCCTGGATGGGCTCGGGCGGGCCCCGCGTGGGTTCGGCGGGCCGGCGGCGGGGGGGAGGAGAGAGAGGAGGCGCTGGGACACGTGGCGGCGGCTGATTCGTCCGGCGCGGCGGCTGGACGTGTCCTGCGGCGGAGTGGACATGTCCGGCGCGCGGAGGTGGAAGAGGCTAGGGTTTGCACCGCGAATTTCGGAGGGGAAGGTGTATTTATAGGTAGAGGGAACTAGGAGAGTCCAAATGAGGTGCGGTTTTCGCCCACACGATCGTGATCGAACGACCGAGAGCATGGAGGGGAGTTTGCTGGGTTTTGGGCCACTTTGGAAGGGTGTTGGGCTGCAAAGAGAAAGGGGCTTTTACGGTTACCTGGTTAACCGTTGGAGTATCAAACGACCTCCAAATGGCACGAAACTTGACAGGCGGTCTACCGGTGCTATACCAAGGCCGCTTGGCAAACCTCGGGCCATTCCGAGAACGTTTAACACCCGCTCACAACAAGAGACAAAAAGGGAACACCGGAGGACATAGGAGTGCCAGATTGCAAAACGGCAACGGGCAAAAAGCTCGGATGCATGAGATGAACATGTATGCAAAATGAAATGCACATGATGACATGGCAAAATGCAACACGCAAGCAAATGACATGGCAACGACGGCGAATAACTGGCAGACACCTGGCGCATCAAATCCGAGGCGTTACATTCGGGCCCTCTCGATGGAGGTAAACCCTACTCCTGCTTGTTTGATATTGATGATATGGGTAGTACAAGAGTAGATCTACCACGAGATCAAGGAGGCTAAACCCTAGAAGCTAGCCTATGGTATGATTGTTGTTTGTCCTACGGACTAAAACCCTCCGGCTTATATAGACACCGGAGAGGGCTAGGGTTACATAGAGTCGGTTACAATGGTAGGAGATCTACATATCCGTATTGCCAAGCTTGCCTTTCACGCCAAGGAAAGTCCCGTCCGGACACGGGACGAAGTCTTCAATCTTGTATCTTCATAGTCTTGGAGTCCGGCCAATGATGATAGTTCGGCTATCCAGACACCCCCTAGTCCAGGACTCCCTCAGGCGCTGTTACATTTCAAGCACGATAATCACAGAGCAGGTTTTTACCATACCTCTGTAATGGTGTTTCAGCCCTAACCGCCTTCCTCTTAAGCCTGCCTGACCCGGACGTCCTTTGCCGAGGAGCCCCGAGGGGCTCGGCGTCGTGTTCCGATGATCATCTCTATAAAAATATGATATTTTATGCATAAGGCATGGTATAAGAAAGGAGTCCTCTTCATAGGATAAGGTTTCGGCTTTGCTTACACGCGATGCAGGTAGCAGTCCGGGATAGTCGGCGATAATAGCCACCGAGGTGCCATCGCAGCTGGCCTGATAAAATGTCCCGTTGACAAGCTCTACAGATATATCTGGATCTTCTTCAAGTCCTGGATCAAAGGCCCTTCCGGGGTCCTCTGGCTGCGGGGAGGGGCCGTTGAATCCTTCCACGGCCCTCCTCAGTTCCTACTTAGAAATATCAAGGTAAATGATTGAGATAAAGGGCGCCAGAATGAATAGAGTGGGGGAAAGAGTGATGAGTTACCCAGCTTGGGCGGTTGTACATGGAAAATCCATCCCGCGGTTTAATACGAAGGAATTCTTCTTCTTCTTCTCCCTTATACAAATCAGACAGTATTCTTGCCAGAGCAGTGGCGGAGTCCAGACCTTTACGACCACAGCGGGTGGCATCATCTTCCCCGTTGAAGTGCCACATGGGCTTCCCCCGATATTGAAGTGGTTGCACCCCCCGCATTATGCATATTGCTATAACCTCGACTATTGTCAGCCTTGATTTGGCTAGTCTCTTTATCCTGCTCATCAGGAAGTGGACTTCTCTGGTATCTTCCTCTTGGGGGCCCCGAGGGCGCCAACTTCGGTGTGTCTTCGGCGGAGCATTACTGAACTCAGGAAGGCCCGTCCGGATTGGATCCAGAAGGGGAACATTGTCAACATAAAACCACTTCGAGGGCCAGTTTTCAGATGCCTTCTTGGGAGTACCGGACAGGTATCCGGTCTCGGCAACGCGCCATATTTTGGCTCTGCCCACTTGA
This sequence comes from Triticum dicoccoides, assembly GCF_002162155.2. Lineage (NCBI taxonomy): Eukaryota > Viridiplantae > Streptophyta > Magnoliopsida > Poales > Poaceae > Triticum > Triticum dicoccoides. Next base: position 330,667,886 of record NC_041381.1, read on the forward strand.
CATATGGATTCCCCCTGGTTGCGAGGGACGAGGCAAAACAACTTCTTTCATAACCCGAAGTGAGCCTCGCAGCCCAGGAATAGTTCACAAAGGGCAACATATCCTGCGATGTGCAGCACGGAGGCGGCGGTAAAGTTGTGCAACTGGAGGCCGTAGAACTCCAGGAGCCCGCGAGGGAATGGGTGGATTAGAAACCCGACGCCCCTTAGCAGATACAGGATGAGGCATATTCGCTCCCCCTGAGATGTATTAGGAGATCTCTCTGCTTTCTCCCCGCCATCATAGGTGGGTAGTCCGGCTCGGACGGGGACCATGAAAGCCGGTGGAAGAAACCCTTAGGTCTGCAACCCTAATAAACGGCTATGGGGAACAGAACACTTTTCCCAATCACCTGGCTTGGAGCTAAGGGAGCGAGAAGAGGAGCTGCGGCGACCGGCTATGTTGGAATGGTCTTTTCCGGATGCGCTCTGTTGGATGCTTGCTTAGGGGAAGAAGGTGGGATTTGGGTCTGAGGATCCCCGTCTCTTCAAATAGACGGTTTGCCCGCAGGGCCGGGGTGGAAAATGTAAAAATGCTCCAGCTCCTCGTATTTGCTCGACACGTGGAGATGGCCATTATTGAAGCACAGAAGCCGAGGAGTACAACATTGATGGGAAGCCGAACACTGTTCGTTACAACAGGTACTTTGGAGTATTCGGAGAAGGAACCCGACTTGCAATGCCAAAGACAATCTATGTGACGGACTCATCGTCATTGAAGCCTGGTTCAGGGGCTACTAAGGGAGTCCTGGATTAGGGGGTATCCGGACAGCCGGACTATATACTTTGGACGGACTGTTGGACCGTGAAGATACAAGACTCAAGACTTCGTCCCGTGTCCGGATGGGACTCTCCTTTGCGTGGAAGAGAATCTTGGCGATCCGGATATTAGATTTCCTTCTTTGTAACCGACTCTGTGTAAACCCTAGCCTCCTCTGGTGTCTATATAAACCCGAGGGTTTAGTCCTTAGAGGGACAATCATAATCATCATAGGCTAGCTTCTAGGGTTTAGCCTCTATGGTCTCGTGGTAGATCAACTCTTGTAATACTCATATCATCAAGATCAATCAAGCAGGAAGTAGGGTTTTACCTCCATCGAGAGGGCCCGAACCTGGGTAAAACATCGTGTCCCTTGCCTCCTGTTACCATCAGCCGTAGACGCACAGATCGGGACCCCCTACCCGAGATCCGCCGGTTTTGACACTGATACTAGGGGATGCGCCTACCTTTCTTTTGTCAAACTCCTATGGCTAAGTGAGGGTGATAAAGCCTTATAGTCCGATTGCCTGGTTTGTTGCGCTGAACACCTCCTTCAAGGACCCAAAATTGGGGTAAAGAGTGTTCAGGTTTATCCCGAACACTCCCGTACTTCCTACGTGGGGGCAGAAGCCGACGACTGGCTAACTCTCAGGATTAATATATAAAATGGCCGCACAGGAGGTAAATTTTTCCATATAATAGGCATTATATTATATAAATGACCTTGTTCAACATTACAAAGGATAACATGAATGTATTCATGGGAATATAATATCCTTGGCACATTGCTCCGCTACAAGGCGGGATCCTTTCAGGACACTGTCATAATGTAACTCAGGCTTGCGGTGCTCCTTCCCCGCAGGCGGTCCTTCGGTCATCAGCTTTCCGGCATCCATCTTCGCCCAGTGCACCTTGGTGCGGGTGAAGACCATTCGCGCACCTTCCATACAGACCGACCGCTTGATGACTTCAAGTCGTGGGCAGGCACTTACAAGCCTCTTCACGAGCCTGAAGTAGATGCCGGGAATCACCTCGGTGGGCCATAGCCAGATAGTTAAATCCTTCATGGCTAGTTCGGCCGCCCTATGCAGCTCGATCAGTTGTTTCGGTTGATCGGCAAAGGGCACTGGATGCTCTAGCGCCAGATATTGCGACCAGAACAACTTCTCCATAGAGATCCTTTCTTCGGCTCTGTAGAATTGTGCGGCATCAGATATGCTGCGCGACAGTTCTACAAACACCCCTGGAGAAATCCAAATTTGGATTAGTAACATGATTTTCTTCCTTCAAATATTTGCTTTGCATAGAAAAAGCCTTACCCGCCGCGATCTTTCTAGCCTCCTGGATTTCCTGAAGGGCGCCTTGGGCTTCACCTCGGGCATCGTGTGCGGCTTGACGAGCCTTGGTGAGTTCGGATTCTTTCTCCATTAAACTCAGCTCCAAGGTCTCGCACTTCTTCACGGCCTCTTGGAGCTCTTGTTGAACTTCAATAACCCTGGCCTCGTGCTTTTCACGAAGGGCCTGCTCTTTGGCCGCCTTCTTCTCGGCCTCGGCCACCGCCTTCCTAAGAGCCTCGACTTCGGTCGCCGCTCCTAGAGCACATCACGAATTTTTTCGTCATACTCAATTATTCATTCATACTGAATGCAAACAAGGTTTTTTGCATACCTTGGTTATCCTTCAACTGCTTCTTCACTTGGCCGAGCTCTTCTTCGGCCCGCTCCAGACTCTGCTTCAGTCCGGAGAATTCCGCAGTATGAGAGGTGACAGTCACTACAGACGTGTGCTTAGAAAAACAAAAGAGGGAGAGGTACTACAAGGTAAGTCTCCCGCGGACATGTATTTGATCCTCTGTCTGGCTTTTCCTTCTGAACACCAAAAAGTGTATCAAGGGCTACTATCTATACTATGACACTCTTTAAAACCTCACAACATACCTCAAAGCCCGTTATAAGGCTGATGTAGGCTTTAGTCAGCCCGCTTTTGGCAGACAGAATCTTCTCAATCACCGCACCCATAAGGGCACGGTGTTCTTCAATGATGGAATCGTTCTTCAGCGCTGCTGATAAGGAATTAGGCACCTCTGGTTGGGCAGAGGTTGCTAGTGGAACAGGCGCACCCCCTTATGTCGAGGGAGGTTGCCCGCCTGATTCCGGAGCCGTGTTGGTCTCCGGAACTGTGTCCGGCTGGGGGCCGAATTCAAGATAGCCCTCACCGTCGGTGTCCATGGGGGCCTTTTCCCCCGTGTGTCCGGCCGGTGAGGTTTGACCCTCTAGAGCCGCCTTGACGGTGTCCCCAGCCCCTCCTCAACCTGGGTCCCTTTGGGACGAAACCTTAGTGTCATCCACATGCTTTGGGGAGGAGGCCGTCGGGGTCCCGCTGTCCATAGCGTCGAACCCAGTGAATCCTCCAATGAGGATTGCTCGGCGCGGGACCTGGCCGGACTGCAAAAAAGGTGTGACTCAATGCGTTTAACGCTATACGATAGTGAGTCTAGATATACAAATGTGTCTGGGTTTTATATACTCACGATTTAACTAGGGGCTGGACCCTGGGATCCCACTCTGGGCTGCTGCCGGTGGCGGTGGCGGATTCAACCGGAAAGGGTTTTTTTCCTTCTTAGGCGATTCAGCCTCCAAGTGTGTGGCGGCCGTCCTTTTCTTTCTCCCCCTCGCTGGGGGGGATCGGCTTTCCTCCTCTTCCTCGTCCTCTTTGGAAGAAGAGCGGGCCTCGGAGTCTTCAGATACTATGTCCGAAGTACCCTCGTGATGAAGGCCGCCCCTGGTCTCGTTGGCCTCTTTCTTGGCTTTCTTCTTCGGCGCCTTGTAAGGCGTCGGGACCAACATCTTCGTCAGAAGTGGGCCGGCTTGTTCTTCTGGTAGCGGGGCCGGGTAGTAGATCCGCCCTGCCTTCTTTGTCCAGCCCTAGGAGAGTTGTTGGAAAATACATTAAGCGTTTCCCTTGGATTATGCAGATAAAAAATATGACTTGCCAACATACGAAGACTTACCGAACTCGCGGGTCGGGACAATTGGTACCCGCGGTCCTCGGCTGAATCCGGCCACGATTTGCCAGACTTAAAGAGCTCCTTCCAGATGTCTTCGTGCGATGAGTCGAAGAACCCTATTAGGGTCTGGTGCTTGGTTGGGTCGAATTCCCATAAATTGCAAGCCCTGCGTTGACAAGGGAGAGTCCGGTGAACTAACATCACCTGGACTACGTCGACAAGTTTGATGTTCTTGTCTTCCATACCCTTGATACACGCCTGGAGCACCGCCAGCTCATTAGTTCAGGCCCTTCTTGGGCCAGGACGTTAGCCGCAACGGAGCTCCGGACCGGAATTCGGGAGCCGCGGCCCATTTTGTGCCACGTGGCTTAGTGAGATAGAACCACTATTGTTGCCATCCTTTGACGGAATCATTGAAGGTACCTGATGGCCATGTGACTTTGGACATCTTGCTCACCATGGCTCCTCCACACTCGGCGTGCTCGCCATTCACCACCTTGGGCTTCACATTAAAAATCTTCAGCCATAATCCGAAGTGTGGAGAGATGCGGAGGAAGGCCTCGAACACGACGGTGAATGTCGAGACATTGAGGAAGGAATTGGGGGATAGATCATGAAAATCGATCCCATAGTAATGCATAAGGCCGCGAACGAATGGGTGGAGGGGAAACCCTAGCCCACAGACATAGTGAGGGAGGAATACAACCCTCTCGTGGGGTTCCGGAGTAGGGACAATCTGTCCCGCCGTTGGAAGGCGGTGGCCGATCTTCTTGGCCAGATACCCGGCCTCCTGAAGTTTCTTAACATCCTTCTCCTAGACGGTAGAGGCCATCCACTTGCTTCCGGCTCCAGATCCGGACATTTTCGGAATGCCTTTGTGGGAGGAGAAGGCGAATGCTTGGGCGCTGGAGCTCGAGCAAAAGAGAGTAGGCGGAAGAAGAAGAAGGCATGGGTGAAAAGGGGAATCCTTGTCTCTTTATAAAGGCAGCAGAAATCATGTGCCTCCCCACTTGCCCTAGAAACTCGCTTATTCCCCAAGCGCCGTGCTAATGGGGCGGTTGGGTTACCCACACCCGTATTGATGAGAATCTCGTGATAAGGGGACAGGATCTCTGCTTCGACAAGACGTGCCACTAAAACCGCCTCGCAAGATGTGTAGTAGGAGGTTGAGAAAATGGTTCGAATAATGACCGGGCCAGGGCGTGATGTCACACTATGGAAAAGTTGTCAGCGGATTAAACTCGTGGAATATTATACTCTCTATGGTGGTATGTAGAATTTGTTTTGCAGAGCCGGACATGATTCTTGTGTTCAAGATCTACTTTGGAGTATTCGGAGAAGGAACCCACCTTGCAATGCCGAAGACAATCTGCGCGCCGGACTCATCATCATTGAAGCCTGGTTCAGGGGCTACTGAGGGAGTCCTGGATTAGGGGTCCTCGGACAGCCGGACTATATGCTTATGCCGGACTGATGGACTATGAAGATACAAGATTGAAGACTTCGTCCCGTGTCCGGGTGGGACTCTCCTTTGCGTGGAAGGCAAGGTTGGCAATTCGGATATGTAGATTCCCTTTTCTGTAACCGACTCTGTGTAACCCTAGCCCCCTCCGGTGTCTATATAAACCGAAGGGTTTAGTCCGTAGGACAACAACAATCATAATCATAGGTTAGCTTCTAGGGTTTAGCCTATTTGATCTCGTGGTAGATCAACTCTTGTAATACTCATATCATCAAGATCAATCAAGCAGGAAGTAGGGTATTACCTCCATAGAGAGGGCCTGAACCTGGGTAAACATTGTGTCCCCCGCCTCCTGTTACCATTAGCCTTATACGCACAGTTCGGGACCCCCTACCCGAGATCCGCTGGTTTTGACACCGACAATGATTTCTCCAGTACCCATTAGCCTGGTAGCTTCACTTGGTGTAGCTTCATCTAGCACATTTGGCAGGTGCTCTCTTTGCGAGCCGTTAGTCTCATCAAACTGCACATCTACAGTTTCAACCACTTTATAGTGAAAGAGGTTGAAGACTCTGTAGGTGTGTGAATCCTTTCCGTAACCAAGCATAAAACCTTCATGTGCTTTCGGTGCAAATTTAGAAGTGTGATGCGAATCCCTGATCCAGCACCTAGCACCAAAGACTTTGAAGTAACTGATATTTGGCTTCTTACTAGTCAGAAGTTCATAAGATGTCTTCTTGAAGAACTTGTGAAGATAAACTCTGTTGATGATGTGGTATGCAGTATCAATGGCTTCATGGCAAAATTTTCTTGGAGTATTGTATTCACCAAGCATCGTGCGTGCCATCTCAATGAGCATTCTGTTCTTGCGCTCCATGATGCCATTCTGCTGAGGTGTATACAGAGCAGAGAACTCATGTGTGATGCCCAATGTATCAAGATAAATGTCGAGGCCAGTGTTCTTGAACTGAGTGCCATTGTCACTCCGGATGTGCTTGATCTTGATGCCATAATTGCTCATGGCATGATTTGCGAAGCGTCTGAAGACATCCTACACTTCATTCTTATAGAGAATTATGTGCACCAAGTGTATCTCGAATAATCATCAACAATAACGAAGCCATAGAGATGTGCGGTAGTAGTAAGGGTGGAGTATTGAGTAGGGCCAAATAGTCCATGTGAAGCAACTCAAAGGGACATGATGTAGTCATGATTTTCTTCGAGGGATGCTTGGCTCTAGTCATCTCACCAGCTTCACAAGCACCACATAGATGATCTTTCTTGAACTTGACGCCCTCGATGCCAATGATGTGCTTCTTCTTCATGAGAGTGTGTAAGTTCCTCATGCCCGCATGTCCTAGCCTTCGATGCTAGAGCCAGCACTCTGAAGCTTTTGCTAGAAGACATACGACAAGCTGTGGTCCTGCTGAGAAATCTACCATATACGGATCACCTCTTCGATAGCCTTGCTTTTACCAGTGTCACCGAATGTAATGTGGTTTTTCGTAGATGTACGTAAGGGTTGAATCCACGAGAAGACTTCGATCACGAGTCATGTGGTTGGTGCAGCCGCTGCCCATGATCCATTCAATGGCTTTCGGAGTCGTACCCGACAATGAAGTTAGTGGGATAGGCTTCACCAAGAGTATTATGAAGCAGAAACATGCAATGAACACGCATATTATCAAAGTTAAGATTCTGGTTGGGTAGGATAGGTGCTACGTCTCCAGCTTGCATTGGTTTTCCTCGAAGAGGAGAGGGTGATGCAGCAAAGTGTAGCGTAAGTATTTCCCTCAGTTTTGAGAACCGAAGTATCAATCCAGTAGGAGGCTCCTCAAAAGTCCCACGCACCTACACAAACAAACTCAGAACTCGCAACCAACGCAGTAAAGGGGTTGTCAATCCCTTCACGGCCACTTGCGAAAGTGAGATCTAATAAAGATAGTATGATAAGATAAATATATTTTTGGTATTTTATGATATAGATGCAAAAAGTAAAGATGCAAATGAAGGTAGATTGAAAGCAAATATGATAAGAGATAGACCCGGGGGCCATAGGTTTCACTAGAGGCTTCTCTCAAGATAGCATAAATATTACGGTGGGTGAACAAATTACTATTGAGCAATTGATAGAAAAGCGCATAGCAGATTATCTAGGCATGATCATGTATATAGGCATCACGTCCATAACAAGTAGACCGACTCCTACCTGCATCTACTACTATTATTCCACACATCGACCGACTCTTGCCTGCATCTAGAGTATTAAGTTCATAAGAATAGAGTAACGCCTTAAGCAAGATGACATGATGTAGAGGGATAAACTCATGCAATATGATGTAAACCCCATCTTTTTATCCTCGATGGCAACAATACAATACGTGTCTTGCAACCCTTTCTGTCACTGGGTAAGAACACCGCAAGATTGAACCCAAAGCTAAGCACTTCTCCCATGGCAAGAAAGACCAATCTAGTAGGCCAAACCAAACTGATAATTCGAAGAGACTTGCAAAGATAACTCAATCATACATAAAAGAATTCAGAGAAGATTCAAATATTATTCATAGATAAACTTGATCATAAACCCACAATTCATCAGATCTCGACAAACACAACGCAAAAAGAGTTTACATTGAATAGATCTCCATAAGAGAGGGGGAGAACATTGTATTGAGATCCAAAAAGAGAGAAGAAGCCATCTAGCTAATAACTATGGACCCATAGGTCTGTGGTAAACTACTCACAACTCATCGAAGGGGCAAGGATGTTGATGTAGAGGCCCTCCATAGTTGATTCCCCCTCCGGCAGAGTGCCGGCGAAGGCTCCAAGATGGGATCTCGCGTACACAGAGGTTACGATGGTGGAAATTGTGTTTCGTGGTGCTCCTGGATGTTTTCGGGGTACGTAGGTATATATAGGAGGAAGAAGTACGTCGGTGGTCGCCCGAGGGGCCCACAAGACAGGGGGTGCGCCCTATGGGGGGGGGGCAGCCCCCTATCTTGTGGGGCCCTTGGAAGCTTCTTGACTTGCACTCCAAGCTCTCCGGATCACGTTTGTTCCAAAAATTATGCTCCCGAAGGTTTCATTCTGTTTGGACTCCGTTTGATATTACTTTTCTTTGAAATACTGAAATAGGCAAAAAAACAGCAATATGGGTTGGGCCTCCGGTTAGTAGGTTAGTCCCAAAAATGATATAAATGTGTAAAATAAAGCCCATAAACATCCAAAAGGGGTAATATAATAGCATGGAACAATCAAAAATTATAGATACGTTGGAGACGTATCAAGCATCCCCAAGCTTAATTCCTGCTCGTCCTCGAGTAGGTAAATGATAAAAAAGAAATTTTTGATGTGGAATGCTACCTAGCATATTTCTCAATGTAATTTTCTTTATTGTGGCATGAATGTTCAGACCCAAATGAATACAAAATAAAAGTTCATATTGACATAAGAAATTGTAATACTTCAAGTATACTAATCAAAGTAATCATGTCTTCTCAAAATAACATGGCTAAAGAAAGTCATCCCTACAAAATCATATAGTCTGGCTATGCTCTATCTTCATCACACAAAGTATTTAATCATGCACAACCCCGATGACAATCCAAGCAATTGTTTCATACTTTAATAATCTCAAACTTTTTCAACTTTGACGCAATACATGAGCGTGAGCCATGGACATAGCACTATATGTGGAATAGAATGGTGGTTGTGGAGAAGACAAAAAAAGAAGAAGATAGTCTCACATCAACTAGGCGTATCAACGGGCTATGGAGATGCCCATTAAATGATATCAATGTGAGTGAGTAGGGATTGCCATGCAACGGATGCACTGGAGCTATAAATATATGAAAGCTCAATAAAAGAAACTAAGTGGGGTGCATCCAACTTGCTTGCTCACGAAGACCTAGGGCACTTTGAGGAAGCCCATCATTGGAATATACAAGCCAAGTTCTATAATGAAAAATTCCCACTAGTATATGAAAGTGACAACATATGAGACTCTCTATCATGAAGATCATGGTGCTATTTTGAAGCACAAGTGTGGAAAAAGAGATAGTAGCATTGTCCCTTCTCTCTTTTTCTCTCATTTTATTTTTTTCTTTCTTTCTTTTTTCTTTTTTTGGCCTATCCTTTTTTTCTTTTTGGCCTTTCTCCTTTTTTTCCTTTTTTTTCTTTCCCCTTTTTTTCTTTTTGTAAAGTCCGAAGTCTCATCCCGACTTGTGGGGGAATCATAGTCTTCATCATCCTTTCCTCACTAGGACAATGCTCTAATAACGAAGATCATCACACTTTTATGGATTTACAACTCGAAGCTAGAACAAGATATGACTCTATATGAATGCCTCCGGCGGTGTACCGGGATATGCAATGAATCAAGAGCGACATGTATGAAAATTATTAAAGTGGCCTTGCCACAAATACAATGTCAACTACATGATCATGCAAGAAGCAATATGACAAAAGTAATGCGTGTCATATGAACAGAACAGTGGAAAGTTGCATGGCAATATATCTCAGAATGGCTATGAAAATGCCATAATAGGTAGGTATTGTGGCTGTTTTGAGGAAGGTAAATGGTGGGTGTAAGGTACCGGCGAAAGTTGCGCGGTACAAGAGAGGCTAGCAATGGTGGAAGGGTGAAAGAGTGCATATAATCCATGGACTCAACATTAATCAAAAGAACTCATATACTTGCTGCAAAAATTTAGAAGTCATCAAAAACCAAAGTACTACGCGCATGCTCCTAGGGGGATAGATTGGTAGGAAGATACCATCGCTCGTCCCCGACTGCCACTCATAAGGAAGACAATCAATAAATAAAATTGTGCTCCAACTTCATCACAAAGCGGTTCACCATACGTGCATGCTATGGGAATCACAAGCTTCAACACAAGCATTCTTTAAATTCATAATCACCCAACTAGCATGACTTTAATATCACTACCTCTATATCTCAAAACAATTATCAAGCATCAAATTGATCATAGCATCCAATTCACTTTCTATTATAGTTTTTATTATACCCAACTTGGATGCTCATCATTCTAGGACCAACTTTATGATCATAGAAAATACCATGCTGTTCTAAAAGACTCTCAAAATAATATAAGTGAGGCATGAGAGACTAGCAATTTCTTCAAAATTAAGACACCACCGTGCTCTAAAAGATATAAGTGAAGCACTAGAGCAAAAACTATCAAACTCAAAAGATATAAGTGAAGCACATAGAGTATTCTAGCAAATTCTAATCAAATAGGCTTCTCCCAAAAGGTGTGTACAGCAAGGATGATTGTGGTAAACTAAAAAGCAAAGACTAATATAATACACGACGCTCCAAGCAAAACACATATCATGTAGCGAATAAAAATATAGCTCCAAGTAAAGTTACCAATGAACGAAGATGAAAGAGGGGATGCCTTCCCGGGGCATCCCCAAGCTTAGGCTTTTGGCTATCCTTGAATATTTGGAGTGCCATAAGCATCCTCAAGCTTAGGCTCTTGCCACTCCTTATTCCATAGTCCATAAAAGCTTTACCCAAAACTTGAAAACTTCACAACACAAAACTCAATAGGAAATCTTATAAGCTCCGTTAGTGAAAGAAAACAAAACCACCACATAAGGTACTCCTATGAACTCATTCTTTATTTATTTTGGTGTTAAACCTACTGTATTCCAACTTCTTTATGGTTCATAGACTGAATTACTAGCCATAGATGCATTGAAATAAGCAAACAACACACGAAAAACAGAATCTGTCAAAAAACAGAACAGTCTGTAGCAATCTGTAACTAACGCAAACTTCTGGAACTCTAAAAATCCTACCAAAATGTTAAGTCTTGGACAATTTGTTTATTTAACATCAGCAAAAAGAATCAACGCAAAAGAACGTTCCTGTGATTTAAAAAAATTATATTCATGCGCGCAAAGTTTTTGTTTTTCAGCAGAATCAAATCAACTATCATCGTAGGTTATCCTATAGGTTCTACTTGGCACAAACACTAATTAAAAGATAAAAACACATCTAAACAGAAGGTATATGCAAGATTTATTACTAAACAGGAGCAAAAAAACATAAAGAAAATCGGGTTGCCTCCCAACTAGCGATATTGTTTAACGCCCCTAGCTAGGCATAAAAACAAAGATAGATCTAACGAGTGCCATCTTTGGCACTAAATTCATAAGTAGCACGCATGATAGATTCATAAGGTAATTTGACTTTCTTGCTTGGAAAGTCCTCCATGCCTTTCTTTAATGGAAATTCTAATATTCCCTTCCTTCATATCAATAATCGCACCAATCGTTCTAAGGAAAGGTCTACCAAGAATAATAGGGCAAGAAAGATTGCAATCTATATCAAGAACGATAAAATCTACGGGCACCAAATTTCTATTTGCAACAATAAGGACATCATTGATCCTTCTCATAGGCTTTTTAATGGTGGAGTCCGCAAGGTGCAAATTTAAAGAGTAATCATCAAGATCATGGAAACCTAGAATATCACATAAAGTTTTCGGAATCGTGGAAACACTAGCACCCAAATCACACAAAGCAAAACACTCATAATCTTTAATTTTAATCTTTATAGTAGGTTCCCACTCATCATTAAGTTTTCTAGGTATAGAAACTTCCAAATTAAGTTTTTCATCATAAGATTGCATCAAGGCATCAACAATATGTTTGGTAAAAGCTTTGTTTTGACTATAAGCATGAGGAGAATTAACAACGGATTGCAACAAGGAAATACAACCTTTTAAAGAACAATTATCATAATAAAATTCCTTGAAATCTGAGATAGTAAGTTCAATATTATTAGAAGTTGAGGATTCTCCAATCTCACTTTTACCAAATTTAGCATCAAGATCTAAAGACTCTGAATTTTTGGGACGCCTTCTAGGCAAAGTTGATTCATCATCACTCCCATAATCATCAAAATTCATATTGCAAAACATAGATCTAATCGGAGACACATCAACAACTTTAAGATCATCATCATTATTTTCATGAAGACTAGAAGAACACACTTTTATAAAGCTTTCTTTTTTAGCACGCAATCTAGCGGTTCTTTCCTTGCACTCGTCAATGGAAATTCTCATTACTTTGAGAGACTCATTGATATCATGCTTAGGAGAAGAAGATCCAAGTTTAAGAGAATTAACATCAAGCGGAAGTCTATCAACGTTCCTAGCCAAATCATCAACTTTGAGCAATTTTTCTTCAAGCAAAGCATTAAAATTCTTTTGAGAAATCAGAAATTCTTTCACACTATTCTCAAAATCAAAGGGAATCTTATTAAAATTACCATAAGAATTATTGTAGGAATTTCCATAATTATTAGAGGGATTACTAGGGAACGGTCTAGCATTAAAATTTCCTCTATAAGCGTTGTTTCAAAAACTATTCCTACCAACAAAATTCACATCCATAGATTCATTATTATTCTCAATCAATGAAGACAAAGGCATATCATTGGGATCAAGAGGGGTATTTTTAGTAGCAAACATCTTCATAAGTTCATCCATCTTTCCACTCAAAACATTGATTTCTTCTATAGCATGCACTTTTTTACTAGAAGATCTTTCGGTGTGCCGTTGAGAATAATTAGCCATAATATTATCAAGCAATTTTGTAGCATCTCCTAACGTGATTTCCATAAAGGTGCCTCCCACGGCCGAATCTAAGAGATTTATAGAAGCAAAGTTCAAACCGGCATAAAAAATTTGTATGATCATCCATAAATTCAAACCATGAGTAGGGCAATTGCGAAGCATCAATTTCATTCTTTCCCAAGATTGGGCAACATGCTCATGATCAAGTTGTTTAAAATTCATAATATCGTTCCTAAGAGTGATGATCTTAGCGGGAGGAAAATACTTAGAGATAAAAGCATCTTTGCACTTGTTCCAAGAATCAATACTATTTTTAGGCAAAGACGAAAACCAAACTTTAGCACGATCTCTAAGTGAAAACAGAAATAACTTCAATTTGAAAATATTGTTACCCGTATCTTTCTTCTTTTGCATATCACACAGATCAACAAAATTGTTTAGATGAGTAGCGTCATCTTCACTAGGAAGGCCGGCGAATTGATCTTTCATAACAAGATTCAGCAAAGCGGTATTGATTTCACAAGACTCAACATCATTAAGAGGAGCAATCGGAGTACTAAGGAAATCATTATTATTGGTATTCGAGAAATCACACAATTTGGTATTATCTTGCGCCATGGCAACAAGTAATCCAACACACAAGCAAACAGAAAAAGGCAAGTGAAAAGAGAGGAGGAGATTGGGAAGAGAGGGCGAATAAAACGACAAGGGTGAAGTGGGGGAGAGGAAAACGAGAGGCAAATGGCAAATAATGTAAATGCGAGGGAGATGGGTTTGTGATGGGTACTTGGTATGTCTTGACTTGAGCGAAGACCTCCCCGGCAACGGCGCCAGAAATCGCACGTTGGCGGGAGGTCGAATCTTGACTTGACTTGGTGGAAGCCTCCCCGGCAACGGCGCCAGAAATCCTTCTTGCTACGTCTTGAGCTTGCGTTGGTTTTCCTCGAAGAGGAGAGGGTGATGCAGCAAAGTGTAGCGTAAGTATTTCCCTCAGTTTTGAGAACCAAGGTATCAATCCAGTAGGAGGCTCCTCAAAAGTCCCACGCACCTACACAAACAAACTGAGAACTCGCAACCAACACAATAAAGGGGTTGTCAATCCCTTCACGGCCACTTGCGAAAGTGAGATCTAATAAAGATAGTACGATAAGATAAATATATTTTTGGTATTTTATGATATAGATGCAAAAAGTAAAGATGCAAATAAAGGTAGATTGAAAGCAAATATGATAAGAGATAGACCCGGGGGCCATAGGTTTCACTAGAGGCTGCTCTCAAGATAGCATAAGTATTACGGTGGGTGAACAAATTACTGTCGAGAAATTGATAGAGAAGTGCATAGTTATGAGATTATCTAGGCATGATCATGTATATAGGCATCACATCCATAACAATTAGACCGACTCCTGCCTGCATCTACTACTATTACTCCACACATCGACCGACTCCTGCCTGCATCTAGAGTATTAAGTTCATAAGAACAGAGTAACACCTTAAGCAAGATGACATGATGTAGAGGGATAAACTCATGCAATATGATATAAACCCCATCTTGTTATCCTCGGTGGCAACAATACAATATGTGTCTTGCAACCCTTTCTGTCACTGGGTAAGAACACCGCAAGATTGAACCCAAAGCTAAGCACTTCTCCCATGGCAAGAAAGACCAATCTAGTAGGCCAAACCAAACTGATAATTCGAAGAGACTTGCAAAGATAACTCAATCATACATAAAAGAATCCAGAGAAGATTAAAATATTATTCATAGATAAACTTGATCATAAACCCACAATTCATTAGATCTCGACAAACACACCACAAAAAGAGTTTACATCGAATAGACTCCAAAAGAGAGGGGGAGAACATTGTATTGAGATCCAAAAAGAGAGAAGAAGCCATCTAGCTAATAACTATGGACCCGTAGCTCTGTGGTAAACTACTCACAACTCATCGGAGGAGCAAGGATGTTGATGTAGAGGCCCTCCATGGTTGATGCCCCCTCCGGCAGAGTGCCAGTGAAGGCTCCAAGATGGGATCTCGCGGATACAGAAGGTTACGGCGGTGGAAATTGTGTTTCGTGGTGCTCCTGGATGTTTTCGGGGTACGTAGGTATATATAGGAGGAAGAAGTATGTCGGTGGCCGCCCGACGGGCCACGAGACAGGGGGCGCACCATACAGGGGGGTGGCGGCCCCCTATCTCATGGGGCCCTTGGAAGCTTCTTGACTTGCACTCCAAGCTCTCCGGATCACGTTTGTTCCAAATATCACGCTCCCGAAGGTTTCATTCCGTTTGGACTCCGTTTGATATTCCTTTTCTTCGAAATACTGAAATAGGCAAAAAAACAGCAATATGGGCTGGGCCGCCGGTTAGTAGGTTAGTCCCAAAAATGATATAAATGTGTAAAATAAAGCCCATAAACATCCAAAAGGGGTAATATAATAGCATGGAACAATAAAAAATTATAGATACGTTGGAGACGTATCAATAGGATGCTCGTTAAGAAACCCTGGGACGAAATACATGGTAAGACCATTCTGGCACTTTATCTTGCATCCCACAAGATGTTTTAGGTCCCTAGCATTGGTGTCAGAAGTCTTTGATTTCTGGGTGGAGAACTTTCCCTGCAAGAGAAGTTAATTCTTCTTAACCACCCACATCTTCAAGGGTGGCTTTGAAGCAATAAGTCTAAGTGCAACATCTGAGAACTTTGGCTTGGGAGCCCTTGCAAATAGCTTTGCAGGAGGTGAATAATACTCATATGAATATGCAGAAAAGTTCTTAGTTTTGTGAACATAGCGCTTAGAAGAAACACGCTCATATTCATGAGTCTAATGATGGTTTTCCTGCAAAACAATGGCGTTAGGATGACCATGTGAGGCCTCTGTCTGTATGAAGCCTTTGGGCCATACAACGCCTTTGGTCTGGGGTTTGTCTTCTTCCCAGGTGGTGTCATGACGACATTCATGGGAAGCCTCTCAAGACAACTTTTGGGCACCCAGATCTTCTTCAAGGGTGGCCCATTCCCGCAGTTAGTACCAATATTCCCGGTGTCATGTATTTAGCACAACAGATGCCCTAGCAAAAGGAATTAGGTGTGGAGCCATCACAGCTAGGTTAGCTTAAAGGGGTTGAATGAGACAAAGGACACATAGAGTTTACCCAGGTTCGGCCCCTCTCAATTTGGTAAAAGCCTACTCCTGCTTTTGATTGTATTGCTTATGTTTCGATTACTAGGGAGTGAATACGCTTGACCTAGTGCTCAATTGATTGTTTCTTGAGTTAACCCACCGCCGGGTCACCCCTTTATATACAGGTTGATGCCCGACGGCTTATAGAGTCCCGGCCGGTTTACACAGACGTGATCGACTCAGTTTCTAACTAAACTTGCCTTACAATACAAGTTAAACACATGGCGGCTCATCTTTTCGGGCCTTGAGTTGCCTCCGGGCCTTGGTCCTTCAACAAGCTTAATTCATGAACCGCCAGCTTCATGCTTAAGTCGCCAATGGTATGACCCGACTCCTCCTGGGCGGGTCATACCTAGGATTTATATCCCCAACATTAGGCCCCAGGTTGATTTGAACTGGTTCACATCAATCTTCGTACACTTAGCAGATTTCTTCCTTTATCAACTTTTACCAATTCACTGTAACCCGCCATGACGTCACATCACCGAACCGCAGTAACCCACCATGACGTCACACACATTAACTCCGCACAAGGCCCATGATATCTCAACAGATCTTTATCTTAATGGACCTCATGAAAATCAGGGCGTCCACATAGCCACATAATCATTTTTTGGCCTCCTTGATTCCGGTGCATGCCATCTATCCACTTCCTTATAAATAGGGGCGGGGGTCCTCCTTTTCACTTTTACCCCTGCCCTCGCATCTTCTTCTTCCTCCTCCCGCTGTCCAGCACAGCCCGAGCTCCGCCGTCATCGTCTCCATCGTCCTCAACTCCGACCGTTGCATCATCCTGATCGTGTCCAGATATCACGGTGCTCCTCCGCTGTTCATCAACACCAACTGGTACCTTTCCTGCTTCATCTTAGATCCGCCCTAGGGTTCCCTCCGTTCATCGGAGTTCATCGATGTTCATCACCAACTTCTCTAGCGCCCTCTTTCTAATGACTTGCTTGATCCAACCGTAGCATAGGATTAGTGTGGTAGCAGTTTTAGCCTTTGTTTCCAAACGCGGATGCATTCTGTCTTGCCGAGATGCAAACCCAGCTCGCGTGTTCTTTGGTCGCTATAATAGTTAAACCTTATTTTTCATTTTTGAACTGCTGCAGATCCAAAATCACAGAACCAATCTGTGGAACCTGTTTACTTAAAACTTAGCAAAATTCAGCTCCACTCCAGATCTGTAGGCATTAGCCCCTCATGGCGGCTTAAATGACAACATGTAACTCGCGAAATAGTTGCCGCCTTAACTTTGAGTACTTTTAAACCGCCAATGTAGTATTCTGACGTAACCCGGCTATTCCTCGCCGGTTTAACCATGCCATTATTTATAACACTTATTCTTCTTGTCTACCAACTAATCTTGCTTTGCATACTACTTGCCCCCAAATCACTTGCCGGTTTAACATAATATTCTTAACCCGGCAATACTTTTCTTTCTAGGCCTTTTCTCAACGAAAATGACCAAAATTGTTACTTCGTGCAACTGGGTTGTCTCCATTGTCACGGATGAAGGTCTTAACGATCATGTCAAAGTGGGTGTCTTAGCCCCAAAAGAGGATATCCATTGGAGGGTTCCTGGAGATGAATCCAGACCCACCCCCAAAGATGGCAAAGTTGTAGTTTTCACAGATCACATGCTTTGTGGGTTTACCCCACCCGGCTCAAGATTCTTCCATGACATGCTGCACTTCTTCAAACTCCATCCTCAATACATCGGGCCCAACTCTGTTTCAAACATTTGCAACTTTCAAGTTTTTTGTGAGATGTATCTCCAACAAGAGCCCTCTGTAGAATTGTTCAGGGAATTCTACTACTTGAACCGACAAACCGAGTTCACCGATGGGCCTAGCCTGAATTGGGCGATATTTCAATTTAGAGGCGGAAAGAAGCCACCTTCCCTACTGCCTCACCTCCCACTCATCCTAAGGACTGGAATTAGACGTGGTTTCACTGCCAATACACGTCTCCAGCAGGCAAAAATCCTCTGCCAGTCTGTGAAACCCGGCTTAGCAACAGACATCATCTCCCAGAGCAGATCAGCACAGAAGCTCGGGCCAAATATATGCCTAATTTCTCCAAGATTAGGGCCTTAATGGCCAATGGTCTGACTAGAATCGACCTAGTGTGCTGCTGGGTCGCCTGGAGGATCTTACCCTTAAGCCGCTAGCCCGGCTTGATGTGTGAATATACTGGTAGCGTCAAAGATCCCCAACGCCATTGCCAAATATAAATGGATGATGACGCTATCAACACAATGACCAAGTCCCTGCTCAATGAGAGTTGGAAGGATTGCAGCAAGACCAACTTAGCTCCTTTTTATACGAAGAACAAAGCTCCAGATGTAAGTATTTTAAACAATTTTTCATTTATTCATTATTTGTCAATCTGCTTTCCCATTCTTACTTTGAACTTTCACAGGCTGACTCCTCTTTTTGGAAGAAGAAACTCCAGGATAAGCCAGCCAAAAAGGCCAGGGCAAAGAACAAGGTTGTCAAGAAGCCTGCCAAGAAGAAGACCAACCTCGTAGAGTAGCTTGCTTTGGATGACTCTAAGTCGGAGATAGAACTTGACTCCCTTGCCTCATTTTTAAATCATATTATTGACACTGATTACCATCAGGACAAAGCAGAAGCCAGCAACACAAATGGTGAAGAGGTAACTATCCTTTCCTATGACTTAGAGCCTCTGCCGAGACAGAAAACTCGACAAGCGAGCCGGAAAGTAAGGTTTTCACACCCCACAGCTCACTTGGATCCTAACTTTGTTTTGAAGAAGCAGCAACATGAGGTTCTCTGCATGACCCAGAACTGCGGCGGTGGGATTCTCTCCTCCGACTTACCCAACACACCGGCTCCTCGCAAACGCAGAGCAGAGGTTTCACGGCTTTCTGATTTATCTTTTCCGAAGGCGGGTCTCATTCGACAACCCCTTAACCCTTATGATTCAAACTATCAGGGTACTTCAAATTCTTCTTCTGGCGACTCAACGGGAACTCATATCCCGGCTTTCAAGATTGTCCCTAGGTAACAATTCTTACCTTCATTGTTCTAATTTTGTAAACATGCATATTGATCTCTTTCATTTTTCCTTTGCCAGCGGAATGGCCAATCCAAGCAAGAAGGCCAAAATAAATAAGCCGGTTGAGGACCCCAAGGAGCATGAGCCGGAATAGCAAATGCCCGATTCTGAAGCTTCATTTCAGAATCTTGAAAACCCTGCTGATGAGCTACCAGAAATCCCAGAGGCTTCTACGGACCCCATGAGTATTGATGCATCCGGTGCTAAGCCACCAAGCCCTGCCAAGCCTATTGAAGAGGCTAAAGATGTTGTGGTTACTGGCACCAAGTACAATGAACCGGGGAATCCCACGGTGTTGTCCAAGCATAATACCAAGGAAGAATTTTCGACTGCTGAAAAGGGCAAGTGGAAATTGGATTTGGAGAGCTATGCCCGATTCAATGCTCAGGAGATTCACGCAGGTTACTTAAACTGCCTTCATACTAGCCGCGACTTCAAAGCCGTCTTAGTCAATCTCATGAAGGAACGCTTTGAGGTAAGCATTAACAAGACCTTCTCATATAAGTTTATATCAATCAGCCGCCAAGTTTACTGAATATGGAAGAATTGAATATACTATAGACTTAGATAATCTTTTTGATCATGTAGCTATAACACTGCAATTTGTAACAGCTAAATCATAACATGTAGCCCCCAAGGGCTGGCTTAAAATTTGAAAGTTTAAGCCGGGACTTCAAAATTGAACTGCTCAAATTCACATATGTAACCCCCAAGGGCCGGCTTAAGTTGCATAGCTAAGTTGAGACTTATCATCATATTTAGGAACAAATCCAAACATGTAGCCCCCAAGGGCTAGCTTAGTCTTCATAGCTAAACCGTGTCATTAAAGATTTGCCTTAAAAGAGCAACGTGCATTAGCCCCCAAGTGCCAAGTAAAATACTTGTATTATGCTTGGGACTTCCTGCTACCTCTTGAGCACTGCGTTGGTTTCCCTTGAAGAGGAAAGGGTGATGCAGCAAGTAGCGTAAGTATTTCCCTCAGTTTTGAGAACCAAGGTATCAATCCAGTAGGAGGCTACACACAAATCCCTCGTACCTACACAAACAAATAAGAACCTTGCAACCAACGCGATAACGGGGTTGTCAATCCCTTCACGGCCACTTGCAAAAGTGAGATCTAATAGAGATAATAATAAGATAAATATTTTTGGTATTTTTATGATATAGAATGGAAAGTAAAGATTGCAAAATAAAATAGATCAAAAAAATATATGATGGAAAATAGACACATGGGCCATAGGTTTCGCTAGTGGCTTCTCTCAAGATAGCATAAGTATTACGGTGGGTGAACAAATTACTGTCGAGCAATTGATAGAAAAGTGCATAGTTATGAAAATATCTAGGCATGATAGGCATCACGTCCGCGACAAGTAGATCGAAACGATTCTGCATCTACTACTATTACTCCACACATCGACCGCTATCCAGCATGCATCTAGAGTATTAAGTTCATAAGAACAGAATAACGCATTAGGCAAGATGGCATGATGTAGAGGGATAAACTCAAGCAATATGATATAAATCCCATCTTTTTATCCTTGATGGCAACAATACAATACGTGCCTTGCTGCCCCTGTTGTCACTGGGAAAGGACACCGCAAGATTGAACCCAAAGCTAAGCACTTCTCCCATTGCAAGAAATATCAATCTAGTAGGCCAAACCAAACTGATAATTCGAAGAGACTTGCAAAGATAACAAATCATACATAAAAGAATTCAGAGGAGATTCAAATATTTCTCATAGATAATCTTGATCATAACCCACAATTCATCGGATATCGACAAACACACCGCAAAAAGAGTTACATCGAATAGATCTCCAAGAAGATCGAGGAGAACTTTGTATTGAGATCTAAAGAGAGAGAAGAAGCCATCTAGCTAATAACTATGGACCCGAAGGTCTGTGGTAAACTACTCACACTTCATCGGAGAGGCTATGGTGTTGATGTAGAAGCCCTTCGTGATTGATTCCCCCTCCGGCGGAGCGCCAAAAAAGGCCCCAAGATGGGATCTCATGGGTACAGAAGGTTGCGGTGGTGGAAATAGTGTTTTGTGGTGCTCCTGGATGTTTTCAGTGTATATGGATATATGTAGGAGAAGGATCGCTCAGGGGAGCCACGAGGGGCCCACGAGAGTGGGGGCGTGCCTCCCTGCCTCAGGCCGCCTCGTTTCTTTCTTGACGTCCACTCCAAGTCTCTTGGATTGCGTTTGTTCCAAAAATAACTCTCCCGAAGGTTTCATTCCATTTGGACTCCGTTTGATATTCCTTTTCTACGAAACACTGAAATAGGCAAAAAAACAACAATTTGGGTTGGGCCTCCGGTTAATAGGTTTGCCCCAAAAATAATATAAAAGTGTTTAGTAAATCCAATTAAACATCCAAAACAGGTAATATAATAGCATGGAACAATCAAAAAAATTATAGATGCATTGGAGACGTATCAAGCATCCCCAAGCTTAATTCCTGCTCGTCCTCGAGTAGGTAAATGACAAACAGAATTTTTGATGTGGAATGCTACCTAGCATATTTCTCAATGTAATTTTCTTTATTGTGGCATGAATGTTCAGATCCAAATGATTCAAAATAAAAGTTCATATTGACATAAAAATAGTAATACTTCAAGCATACTAACAAAGTAATCATGTCTTATCAAAATAACATAGCCAAAGAAAGCTTATCCTTACAAAATCATATAGTTAGGCCATGCTTCATTTTCGTCACACAAAATACTCCCATCATGCACAACCCCGGTTTCAGCCAAGCAATTGGTTCATACTTTTTAACGCGCTTCAGCTTTTTCAACCTTCACACAATACATGAGCGTATGCCATGGATATAGAACTATGGGTGGAGTAGAGTATGATGATAGGGATTGTGTGAGAGGACAATAAGGGAGAAAGTCTCACATTGACGCGGCTAATCAACGGGCTATGGAGATGCCTATCAATTGATGTCAATGCGAGGATTAGGGATTGCCATGCAACGGATGCACTAGAGCTATAAATGTATGAAAGCTCAACAAAAGAAACTAAGTGGGTGTGCATCCAACTTGCTTGCTCACGAAGACCTAGGGCATTTTGAGGAAGCCCATCATTAGAATATACAAGCCAAGTTCTATAATGAAAAATTCCCACTAGTATATGAAAGTGACAACATAGGAGACTCTCTATCATGAAGACCATGGTGCTACTTTGATGCACAAGTGTGGAAAATGGATAGTAACATTGTCCCTTCTCTCTTTTTCTCTCATTTTTCCTTTTTTTGGTGGGCTTCTTTGGCCTTTTTTTGGGCTTCTTTGGCCTCTTTTATTTTTCATAAAGTCTAGAGTCTCATCCCGACTTGTGGGAGAATCATAGTCTCCATCATCCTTTCCTCACTTGGGACAATGCTCTAATAATGGAGATCATCATACTTTTATTTATTTACAAGTCAAGAATTACAACTCAATACTTAGAACAAAATATGACTCTATGTGAATGCCTCCGGAGGTGTACCAGGATATGCAATGAATCAAGAGCGACATATATGAAAGAATTATAAAGGTGGCTTTGCCACAAATACGATGTCAATTACATGATCATGCAAAAGCAATATGACAATGATGGAGCGTTTCATAATAAATGGAACGGTGGAAAGTTGCATGGCAATATATCTCGAAATGGCTATGGAAATGCCATAATAGGTAGGTGTGGTGGCTGTTTTGAGGAAGATATAAGGAGGTTTATGTGTGATAGAGCATATCGTATCACGGGGTTTGAATGCACCGGCGAAGTTTGCACCAATTCTCAAGGTGAGAAAGGGCAATGCACAGTACCATAGAGGCTAGCAATGATGGAAGGGTAAGAGTGCGTATAATCCATGGACTCACATTAGTCATAAAGAACTCATATACTTATTGAAAAAGTTTATTAGCCCTCGAAGCAAAGTACTACTACGCATGCTCCTAGGGGAAGGGTTGGTAGGAGTTAACCATCGCGCGATCCCGACCTCCACTCATAAGGAAGGCAATCAAAGAACACCCCATGCTTCAAATTTGTCACACAACATTTACCATACGTGCATGCTACGGGACTTGCCAACTTTAACACAAGTATTTGTCAATTTCATAATTACCCACCTAGCATGACTCTAACATTACCATCTTTATATCTCAGAACAATTATCCAGTATCAAATTGATCATAGTATTCAATGCACTTTATATGATAGTTTTTATTATACCCAACTTGGATGCCCATCATATTAGGACTAATTTTATAACCAAAGCAAATACCATGCTGTTATAAAAGACTCTCAAAATAATATAAGTGAAGCATGAGATAAATAATTCCTACAAAATAAAACCACCACCGTGCTCTAAAAAGATATAAGTGAAGCACTAGAGCAAAATTATCTAGCTCAAAAGATATAAGTGAAGCACATAGAGTATTCTAATAAATTCCGATTCATGTGTGTCTCTCCCAAAAGGTATGTACAACAAGGATGATTGTGGTGAACTAAAAATCAAAGACTCATATCATACAAGAAGCTCCAAGCAAAACACATATCATGTGGTGAATAAAAATATAGCATCAAGTAAAGTTACCGATAGACGAAGACGAAAGAGGAGATGCCTTCCGGGGCATCCCCAAGCTTAGGCTTTTGGTTGTCCTTGAATTTTACCTTGGGGTGCCTTGGGCATCCCCAAGCGTAGGCTTTCCACTCCTTATTCCAAAATCCATCAAATCTTTACCCAAAACATGAAAACTTCACAACACAAAACTCAACAGAAAACTCGTAAGCTCTGTTAGTGCAAGAAAGCAAACCACCACTTTAAGATACTGTAATGAACTCATTCTTTATTTATATTGGTGTTAAACCTACTGTATTCCAACTTCTCTATGGTTCATACCCCCTGATACTAGCCATTGATTCATCAAAATAAGCAAACAACACACGAAAAAACAGAATCTGCCAAAAACAGAACAGTCTGTAGTAATCTGTAACTTTCGGATACTTCTGGAACCTTAAAAATTCTACAAAAATAGGAAGTCCTAGGCAATTTGTCTATTATCTTATGCAAAAGGAATCAACTGAAAATTATGATTCTGTGATTTATTAAAACTGTTCTCGTGCGTGCAAAAGTTTCTGTTTTTCAGCAAGATCACATTAACTATCACTCAAGATGATCCTATATGTCCTACTTGGCACAAACACTAATTAAAACATAAAACCACATCTAAACAGAAGCTAGATGAATTATTTAATACTAAACAGGAGCAAAAATCTAAGAACAAAAATAAAATTAGGTTGCCTCCCAACAAGCTCTATCGTTAAGCGCCCCTAGCTAGGCATAAAAGCGAGAATAAATTTAAGTATTGCCATCTTTGGTATTCAACACATAGGTGGCTCTCATAATAGATTCGTAAGGTAATTTGATTTTCTTCCTAGGAAAGTGTTCCATGCCTTTCCTTAATGGAAATTGGAATCTAATATTTCCTTCTTTCATATCAATAATTGCACCAATCGTTCTAAGGAAAGGTCTACCAAGAATAATAGGATATGAAAGATTGCAATCTATATCAAGAACAATAAAATCTACGGGCACATAATTCCTATTTGCAACAATAAGAACATCATTAATCCTTCCCATAGGTTTCTTAATGGTGGAATCCGCAAGGTGCAAGTTTAAAGAGCAATCATCAAATTCACGGAAACCTAACACATCACACAAAGTTTTTGGAATCATGGAAACACTAACACCCAAATCACACAAAGCATAGCATTCATGATCTTTAATTTTAATTTTAATAGTAGGTTCCCACTCATCATAAAGTTTTCTAGGGATAGAAACTTCTAATTCAAGTTTTTCTTCATAAGGTTGCATTAAAGCATCAACGATATGTTTAGTAAAAGCTTTATTTTAACTATAAGCATGAGGAGAATTTAACACGGATTACAACAAGGAAATACAATCTATTAAAGAACAATTATCATTATTAAATTCCTTGAAGTCCAAAATAGTGAGTTCATTGCTATGTAAAGTTTGGACCTCTTCAATCCCACTTTTACCAATTTTTGCATCAAGATCTAAAAACTCTGAATCATTGGGACGGCTTTTAACTAAAGTTAACTCATCTCCAATCCCATCATTATCAAGATTCATATTGCAAAACAAAGATTTAATAGGAGACACATCAATAACTTTTAGATCTTGATCATTATTTCCTTCTAACCCATCCAGTTTGGTGGCCATCTTATTAACTAAGGTGGCCTGCTTATCCGAAATTTGGGCTATTGATTTTTCAAGACGAGCAAACTGAGATTTCAAACCATAAAATATCTTAGACATACCATCAAACTCTTTATTCATGTATTCCATAAAGCTTTTTTCTTCTTTAAGCTCGTTTCTAAAGAAATTATTATGCTTTGTAAAGTCATAAAGCTTCTAATGTTATTCTCGATTTCTTCCAACCTTCTAAGGTGAGGATGAACGTTTTTAGGCAAGGCCATCAGGGCAAACAAGCACACAAGAAGCAAGCGAAAAAGAGGCGAACGGGAAAGAGAGGGCGAATAATACGATAAGGGTGAAGTGGGCGAGAGGAAAACGAGAGCCAAATGACAAATAATGTAATGCGAGGGAAAAGCGTTTGTGATGGGTACTTGGTGTGTCTTGACTTGTGCGTAGACCTCCCTGGTAACGGCGCCAGAAATCCATCTTGCTACCTCTTGAGCACTGCGTTGGTTTTCCCTTGAAGAGGAAAGGGTGATGCAACAAAGTAGCGTAAGTATTTCCCTCAGTTTTGAGAAACAAGGTATCAATCCAGTAGGAGGCTACACACAAATCCCTCGTACCTACAAAAAAAATAAGAACTTTGCAGCCAACGCAATAACCCTTCACGACCACTTGCAAAAGTGAGATCTGATAGATATAATAATAAGATAAATATTTTTGGTATTTTTATGATATAGATTGGAAAGTAAAGATTGCAAAATAAAATAGATCGGAAACTTATATGATGAAAAATAGACCCGGGGGCCATAGGTTTCACTAGTGGCTTCTCTCAAGATAGCATAAGTATTACAGTGGGTGAACAAATTACTGTCGAGCAATTGATAGAAAAGTGCATAGTTATGATAATATCTAGGCATGATCATGTATATAGGCATCACGTCCGCGACAAGTAGATCGAAACGATTCTGCATCTACTACTATTACTCCACACATCGACAGCTATCCAGCATGCATCTAGAGTATTAAGTTCAAAAGAACAGAGTAATGCATTAGGCAAGATGACATGATGTAGAGGGATAAAACCAAGAAATATGATATAAACCCCATCTTTTTATCCTCGATGGCAACAATACAATACGTGCCTTGCTGCCCCTGCTGTCACTGGGGAAGGACACTGCAAGATTGAACCCAAAGCTAAGCACTTCTCCCATTGCAAGAAAGATCAATCTAGTAGGGCAAACCAAACTGATAATTTGAAGAGACTTGCAAAGATAACAAATCATACATAAAAGAATTCAGAGGAGATTCAAATATTTCTCATAGATAATCTTGATCATAAACCCACAATTCATCGGATCTTGACAAACACACCGCAAAAAGAGTTACATCGAATAGATCTCCAAGAAGATCGAGGAGAACTTTGTATTGAGATCCAAAGAGAGAGAATAAGCCATCTAGCTAATAACTATGGACCCGAAGGTCTGTGGTAAACTACTCACACTTCATTAGAGAGGCTATGGTGTTGATGTAGAGGCCCTCCGTGATCGATTCCCCCTCCGTCGGAGCACCGGAAAAGGCCCCAAGATGGGATCTGACAGGTACAGAAGGTTGCGGCGGTGGAAATAGGGTTTCGTGGTGCTCCTGGATGTTTTCAGGGTATATGGATGTATATAGGCGAAGGAAGTCGGTCAGGGGAGCCACGAGGGGCCCACGAGGGTGGGAGTCGCGCCTCCTTGCCTCGTGGCCGCCTCGTTTCTTTCTTGACGTCCACTCCAAGTCTCCTGGATTGCGATTGTTCCAAAAATAACTCTCCTGAAGGTTTCATTCCGTTTGGACAAAGTTTGATATTCCTTTTCTGCGAAACACTGAAATAGGAAAAAAAACAGCAATTTGGGTTGGGCCTCCGGTTAATAGGTTAGTCCCAAAAATAATATAAAAGTGTTTAGTAAATCCCATTAAACATCCAAAACAGGTAATATAATAGCATGGCACAATCAAAAATTATAGATACATTGGAGACGTATCAATTCCAAGAAGAAAATCATAATATTTCCTGTCTCTGTTCATTGCAGGCTAAGTTAAATATGAAAAAAATCTCAAGTCACTGATCTGCAGCAGAACATTAAGTCCCAACAATCTACAACTTCCAAAGCCAAGTCAGAACTAAAAACCGCTTTGGAGAACGCTGAAAAGCTGAAGAAGGATTTCAGTGTTGAGGGAGCTAGCTGGGATACTGAAAAGGCGACTCTGTTAAAAAGAGCTGAAGAGACTGAGGCTGCTCTTAAGCCGATGACTGATGAGTTATCCAACTTAAAGCATCAAATCAATAGCATGACAACCACCATCTTTGGTAACTAAGGTTGTACCTTAAGCTGTTAATACCAATATTTAACAATCATGAGTGGGTTTCATCAATACCTTTACCAATGCAGGCTCCTGAAGCTCTAAACTGGGTCAAGACATGTGCGTCAAGCTGAAAGTTGCATATACCTTGGTAGAGCAGTTGTACACTGGTGCTCAACGGGCTATCTCTGCCGCCTCTCATAAGAAGCAACCACCTTATCTCATCAAGGAGGTATTGGAAAAGTTGTCCGTGCTGCCACAGAGGATTGAAAGGCTAAAGCTATCAGCTGCTCGAGCTGGTGCCAGCACCGCACTAAGCTGGGCAAACACATGGCAAGCAGAGCTTGACCCGGAAGAGCTAGCCAGCAGTTGCCCAAGGCTCAAAGAAGACGAGTCTCCCTTTGAAGCAGCAGATTTTACCAAGTGTGTAAAAGAAATGCGCCCTTTGGCAAGCTAGCTAGCTAAGGAGACAGACTTGTCCAAGTACCAGGTGACTTATACCAAGGAAAAATCAAGAGTACCAGCGCCGATTCATGATGCCATGGACCTTATCCCGCCAACATGTAAGCATACCTTTGCCCTTGATATTGACCCGTCAAGCCTTATAGATGATGAGGCTGTATTAAGCTTTGACTGGGATCAACTGGGCTACATCTAACTTCTAGCCAATGGGTGAGGAAGAAGAATATGAACCGGTGCAAGATGACCTGGAGTCGTCAACACGCCCAGACCAGGACAGCTGATCCCCTACAACGGCTTATCAACTTTATCATGATACTTTTTGCCTCAAAAACACTTAATCATTTGGGCTGCATATTAGCCTTGTAATAGGCTAGTTGAAAACAATGACCTGCCATGCCATCGTGCATGTTTTGATGTTTTGAATCATGTTAAACCATCATTCTGATGCATGAAGATCCACAGTTTTTATGCTTCATCATATTGATTCATCAGACGGGTCATAATAAATAATGTTGTGCTGCCTGCATGTGCACACACAAATAAATAACATGTGCCCTAGCGGTTTACCCCAGGGAAGGTTCACAATATGTTCTGATGACTTTTAAAAAGTCTTATAATCAGAGTGGGTTATTGAAACCTTGCATATTCATATTCAACAAGTAAAACATACCTATAAAATTCGTTCATACTGTCGGCTTACATCGCCATATCCAATGAGGATGATAGTTCCATGGCTTAGAGCATATAACTCCAAGTGCGTAATCATAATATACTGGCGACTTATCGTCCAAAGCCAGAACGGTTCATCAAAACCTCGGATATGCTCAAATATGAGCCATAATGATTAAGGCTACATGGCTTAAATCATGTTAAACCATATGCCAATATGGTACAAAGATAACAACTTGAAACAATGTGTAGGAAAAATAACAGATCAAAAAAACAAGGGTTTCATAGGCTGCCAAGCCTCAATATCAAGTGTTGTTCATGGGCGGCACCGCCACTAGGTTAATCCTTCATTCAAACCTGTAAGCCAGGCCTCACATGACCAACCGCAGTTTTAACTTTAGACAAGTTCAGGGTCTTTATAAGATTGACTGTCATGAGTACGACGGGTCATTCCACGATTATGTAGGCGGAGTGGCAGACAAACAAGGCAGGATAAACCAGAATTTTGGTGGTTTACACCTGGCATACCAGCCAATCAAAAGTGTTAACAAAAGCTATGTTCATTGAACAGGGAGCCCCCCCAGATGACATATATTGTGCCTTCAAGGCAGTATACCTATGTATGAACTGTGCATTGCCACAATTTCACTTTGACAACCCTTAACTTGGGAAATAAGCCCCCAAGAATTTGCAACAAGGCATATAAGCCGGATCAATAGGGTAGTCACAGCTATGCTCAATGAGGAGGAAGCCCCCAAGTGATATGTATGAATTGATAATAAAGACTCAGATACTCAAAAATGAAACGACAAAGACCCTGAATTATTAGGGATGCCAGCTTTATTATACTTGATCATAATATATACATGGAATAAAATATGTACAACACAAGAACCAATGGCTCATGTGTAATAAGGCCGAAGATGAGCAATGTTCCAAGGCCGTCGATTCTCCTCCTCCGATGTGCGTGAGTCCTTGTGGTCTCGAACATCAACGAGGTAGTATGATCCGTTGTTCAAGTTTTTGCTGACCACGAAGAGCCCTTCCCAAGGTGGGGATAATTTATGCATATCTGTCTGATCCTGGATGAGCCGGAGCACCAAGTCACCTTCTTGAAAGGTCCGGGTCTTAACCCGGCGGCTATGATAACAGCGTAGATCTTGTTGGTATATTGGTGATCGAGCCACTGCAAGGTCGCGCTCTTCATCCAACAAGTCAATATCATCTTGACTTGCCTTTTCATTATCAGCTTCAACATAAGTGATAACCCACAAGTATAGGGGATCGCAACCGTTTTCGAGGGTAGAGTATTCAACCCAAATTTATTGATTCGACATAAGGGGAGCCAAAGAATATCCTCAAGTATTAGCAGTTGAGTTGTCAATTCAACAACACCTGGATAACTTAATATTTGCAACAAAGTATTTAGTAGCAAAGTATTATGAAAGTAACAGTAACAGTAGCAAAAGTAACAGTAGCACTTTTGTAGTAATTGTGACAGTGGCAACGGTAAAGTAACTAAGCAAAGAGCAATATGTGAAAAGCTCGTAGGCATTGGATCAGTGATGGATAATTATGTCGGATGCGATTCCTCATGCAATAGTTACAACATAGGGTGACACCGAATTAGATCCAGTTCATCAATGTAATGTAGGCATGTATTCCGAATATAGTCATATGTGCTTATGGAAAAGAACTTGCATGACATCTTTTGTCCTACCCCCCCATGGCAGCGGGGTCCTATTGGAAACTAAGGGATATTAAGGCCTCCTTTTAATAGAGTACCGGACCAAAGCATTAACACTTAGTGAATACATGAACTCCTCAAACTATGGTCATCACCAAGAGTGGTCTCGATTATTGTCACTTCGGGGGTGTCGGATCATAATGCATAGTAGGTGACTATTGACTTGCAAGATAGGATCAAGAACTCACATATATTCATGAAAACATAATAGGTACAGATCTGAAATCATGGCACCCGGTCCCTAGTGACAAGCATTAAGCATAGCAAAGTCATAGAAACATCAATCTTAGAACATAATGGATACCAGGGATCAAACCCCAACAAAACTAACTCGATTACATGGTAAATCTCATCCAACCCATCACTGTCCGGCAAGCCTATGATGGAATTACTCACGCACTGCGGTGAGCATCATGAAATTAGTGATGGAGGATGGTTGATGATGACGACAGCGATGGACTCCCCTCTCCGGAGCCCCGAACGGACTCCAGATCAGCCCTCCCGAGAGAGTTTAGGGCTTGGCGGTGGCTCTGTATCGTAAAACGTGATGAATCCTTCTCTCTGATTTTTTTCTCCCCGAACATGAATATATGGAGTTGGAGTTGAGGTCAGTGGAGCTCCAGGGGGCCCACGAGGCAAGGGGCGCACCCGAGGGGGGTGGGCGCGCCCCCGAACCTCGTGGACAGGGTGTGGTCCCCTAGTGTTGATTCTTTTGCCAGTATTTTTTATTAATTCTAAAAATATTCTTCGTGGATTTTCAGGTCATTCTGAGAACTTTTTATTTCTGCACAAAAATAACACCATGGCAGTTCTGCTGAAAACAACGTTAGTCCGGGTTAGTTCCATTCTAATCATGCAAGTTAGAGTCCAAAACAAGGGCAAAAGTGTTTGGAAAAGTAGATACGATGGAGACGTATCAACTCCCCCAAGCTTAAACCTTTGCTTGTCCTCAAGCAATTCAGTTGACAAACTGAAAGTGATAAAGAAAAACTTCTACAAACTCGGTTTGCTCTTGTTGTTGCAAATATGTAAAGCCAGCATTCAAGTTTTCAGCAAAGATTATGAACTAACCATATTCACAATAACACTTAGGTCTCATGTTTACTCATATCAATGGCATAATCAAGTAGCGAGCAATAATAATAAATCTCGGATGACAACACTTTCTCAAAACAATCATAATATGATATAACAACATGGTATCTCGCTAGCTCTTTCTGCGACCGCAAAACATAAATGCAGAGCACCTTTGAAGATCAAGGACTGACTAAACATTGTAATTCATGGTAAAAGAGATCCAGTCATAGTCATACTCAATATAAATTAATAGTAATGCATGCAAATGACAGCGGTGCTCTCCAACTGGTGCTTTTCAATAAGAGGATGATGACTCGACATAAAAGTAAATAGATAGGCCCTTCGCAGAGGGAAGCAGGGATTTGCAGAGGTGCCAGGGCTCGATTTTTGAAACAGAGGTAAATAATATTTTGGGTGGCATACTTTCATTGTCAACATAACAACCGAGAGATCTCGATATCTTCCATGCCACACATTATAGGCGGTTCCCAAACAGAATGGTAAAGTTTATACTCCCCCACCACAATCATCAATCTATGGCTTGCTTGAAACCACGGGTGCCTCCAACTAATAACAATCCTGGGAGAGTTTTTTTGCATTTATTTTGATTTGGTTTGAGCATGGGACTGGGCATCCCGGTGACCAGCGATTTTCTCGTGAGTGAGGAGCGGAGTCCACTCCTCTTGAGAATAACCCGCCTAACATGGAAGATACAGACAACCCTAGTTGATACATGAGCTATTCGAGCATGCAAAACATAATTTCATTTGAGGTTTTAGAGTTTGGCACATACAAATTTACTTAGAACGGTAGGTAGATACTGCATATAGGAAGGTATTGTGGACTCATATGGAATAACTTTGGGGTTTATGGATTTGGGTGCACAAGCAGTATTCCCGCTTAGTACAAGTGAAGGCTAGAAAAAAACTGGGAAGCGACCAACTAGAGAGCGACAATAGTCATGAACATGCATTAAAATTAATCAACACTGAGTGCAAGCATGATAGGATATAATCCACCATGAACATAAATATCGTGGAGGCCATGTTGATTTTGTTTCAGCTACATGCGTGAACATGTGCCAAGTCAAGCCACTCGAATCGTTCAAAGGAGGATACCACCCTATCATACCACATCAGAACCATTTTAATAGCATGTTGGCATGCAAGGTAAACCATTATAAACTCCTAGCTAATTAAGCATGGCATAAACAACTATAATCTCTAATTGTCATTGCAAACATGTTTATTCATAATAGGCTGAATCAGGAACGATGAACTAATCATATTTACAAGAACAAGATAGGTCGAGTTCATACCAGCTTCCCTCATCTCAATCAGTCCATCATATATCGTCATTATTGCCTTTCAATTGCACGACCGAATGGTGTGGATAATAATAATAGTGCACGTGCATTGGACTAAGCTGGAATCTGCAAGCATTCAATTCAAGGGAGAAGACAAGGTAATATGGGCTCTTGGTTAAATCAACAACAATGCATATGAGAGCCACTCAACATTTTCATCATGGTCTTCTCTTCTCGACCCCCAAAGAAAAGAAAAGAAATAAAACTATTTACACGGGAAAGCTCCCAACAAGCAAAAGAAGAACGAGAAATCTTTTTGGGTTTTCTTTTAATTACAACTACTACATGCATGGAAAGTAAACTAGCTAAAAGCTATAAATAATTTTTTTGATTTTTCTTAAGGTTATTCAAACACATGAGAAGAAATCTAGAAAAAAGAAAATAAACTAGCATGGACCTTACAATGAAAAAGTATGAGCACCGAAAACTAGAATGAGTGCGTGAACATGAATTTAATGTCGGTGAGAAATACGCACTCCCCCAAGCTTAGGCTTTTGGCCTAAGTTGGTCTATGCCCATGGATCAAAGTTGTAGCTGGGGTCGTACTAAGATGTGACAACAACTGCCTCACGTATTGCGGGTCTGGGTCCTTGCTTCCTTGAAGAACCACCTTGGTACATTTTCCTAAGCATATTTCTTCCTTTGAAAAAGTTCTGAAAATTTTAATAACTCAAAATAAAAGTGAACTAAACTCAACAAAATTGGTAGCAACTACTCCCACAAGTGCCTAGAGACTATATCATGCATTAGAACTACTTGGGACCAAATAAATTTGACATGCAAGCTCAAGAACAGGGTCACCTTACTAGCAAAAATTTCCAATGAATAAAGCACTAGAAAAAAAACTAATTGGACTATTGGAGGGGTCACATACCAAAGAACAATCCCCTAAAGTAGTTTTGTGAGTGGAGCTTTGAGCAAGGAGATTGAAAATGGCAGCAAGATGAGCTAGAACTCGTGCTTGAGCTGGTTGGTGATTTTCTTGGGAGGAAGAAGAAGAGTGTGGGTGCAGGAATGAGTGGAGGGTGGCCACCAGGGGCCCACGAGGCAGGGGGGCACGCCACAGGGGCGTGGGCGTGCCCTGGACCCTCATGGCCAGGTGCTGGCTCCCCCTGATGTGTTCTCAGTGCCAAATATTCTCAAATATTCTAGAAAAAACATATTTCATTTTCAGGGAATTTGGAGAACTTTTATTTTCGGGGTATTTTTTATTGCATGGATAAATCAGAAAATAGACAAAAAAATACTATTTTTGCTTTATTTAATCTAAATAATAGAAAGTAAAAGGAGGGTACAGAAGGTTGTGCTTTCTAACTTCATCCATCTCATGCTCATCAAAAGGAATCCACTAACAAGGTTGATCAAGTCTTGTTAACAAACTCATTCAGAATCACATGGAACCGGAGAAATTTCGAAATAGCACTAGGTTACCTCAACGGGGATATGTACATCCCCAATAATAAGAATATCACATTTCTTCTTGACAGTAGGAAGAGAAATTCAAAACCTCCAATAATAATCGATAGAATTTTTCCAATAGAATGGATACTGTGAACTTGAGGTTGTTTCCTCGGAAAGTGTACTGTATGCTCATTACCATTAACATGAAAAGTGACATTGCCTTTGTTGCAATCAATAACATCCCTGTAGTATTCAAAAAGGGTCTACCAAGGATAATCAACATACTATCGTCCTCGGGAATATCAAGAATAACGAAGTCCGTTAAGATAGTAACGTTTGCAACCACAACAGGCACATCCTCACAAATACCGACAAGTATAGCGGTTGATTTATCGGCCATTTGCAAAGATATTTCAGTAGGTGTCAACTTATTCAATTCAAGTCTACGATATAAAGAGAGAGGCATAACACTAACACCGGCTCCAAGATCACATAAAGCAGTTTTAACATAGTTTCTTTTAATGGAGCATGGTATAGTTGGTACTCCTGGATCTCCAAGTTTCTTAGGTATTCCACCCTTAAAAGTATAATTAGCAAGCATGGTGGAAATTTCAGCTTTTGGTATCTTTCTTTTATTTGTGAGAATATCTTTCATGTACTTAGCATAAGGATTCATTTTAAGCATACCGGTCAAACGCATACGCAAAAAGATAGGTCTAATCATTTAAGCAAAGCGCTCAAAATCCTCATCATCCTTTTTCTTGGATGGTTTAGGAGGAAAAGGCATGGGTTTCTGAACCCATGGTTCTCTTTCTTTACCATGCTTCCTAGCAACGAAGTCTCTCTTATCATAACATTGATTCTTTGATTGTGGGTTATCAAGATCAACAGCAGGTTCAATCTCTACATCATTGTTATTACTAGGTTGAGCATCAACATGAACATCATCATTAACATTGTCACTAGGTTCATGTTCATCACCAGATTGTGTTACAGCATTAGAAATAGAAATATCATTGGGATTCTCAGGTGTGTCAACAACAGGTTCACTAGAAGCATGCAAAGTCCTATCATTTTTTTTCTTCTTTTTAGAAGGACTAGGTGCATCAACATTATTTCTCTGAGAATCTTGCTCAATCCTCTTAGGGTGGCCCTCAGGATACAAAGGTTCCTGAGTCCTTTTACCCCCTCTAGTCATAACTCTAACAGCATTATCATTTTTCTTATCATTTAATTCACTAAGCAAATCATTTTGAGCTTTAAGTACTTGTTCTACTTGAGTGGTAACCATACAAGCATGTTTACTAATAAGTTTAAGTTCACCTTTAAATCTAGATATATAATCACTCAAGTGTTCAATCATATAAGCATTACATTTCAATTGTCTACCGACATAAGCATTGAAGTTTTCTTGTTTAGCCATAAAGTCATCAAACTCATCCAAGCATTGGCTAGCAAACTTAGTAGAAGGGATTTCAACTTTATCATATCTATAGAGAGAATTTACCTTTACTACCTGTGCCAGGTTATCAAGACCATGTATTTCTTCAATAGGTGGTATATTAAGGCCATGTATTTCTTCAACAGGAGGTAAATTCTTAACATCTTCAGCTTTAATACCTTTTTCTTTCATAGATTTTTTCGCCTCTTGCATATCTTCAGGACTGAGAAATAGAACACCTCTCTTCTTCGGAGTTGGCTTAGGAGTTGGTTCAGGAAGTGTCCAATTGTTTTCATTAGTCAACATATTATTCAATAACAATTCATCTAGATCAACAGTTCTTTCCCTGAAAACACAACCAGCACAACTATCCAGGTGCTCTCTGGAAGCATCGATTAGTCCATTATAAAAGATATCGAGTATTTCATTTTTCTTGAGAGGATGATCAGGCAAAGCATTACGTAATTGGAGAAGCCTCCCCCAAGCTTGTGGGAGACTCTCTTCTTCAATTTGCACAAAATTATTTATTTCCCTTAAGGCAGCTTGTTTCTTATGAGTGGGGAAATATTTAGCAGAGAAGTAATAAATCATATCCTGGGGACTACGCACACAACCATGATCAAGAGAATTAAACCAAGTTTTAGCATCACCCTTTAAAGAGAACGGGAATAACTTAAGGATATAGTAGTAGCAAGTTTTCCCATCATTAGTGAATAGGGTCGCTATATCATTCAACTTAGTAAGATGTGCCAGAATAGTTTCAGATTCATAGCCATAAAAAGGATCAGATTCAACCAAAGTAATTATCTCAGGATTGACAGAGAAATCATAATTCTTATCAGTAACACAGATAGGTGAAGTAGCAAAAGCAGGGTCATTTTTCATTCTAGCATTCAGAGACTTCTCTTTAAGGTTAGCTAATAATTTCTTAAGATCAGATCTATCATTGGAAGCAAGAAAATCTCTAGCAGTTTCTTCATCCATAACATAACCCTCAGGCACAACATGCAATTCATATCTAGGGGGAGAATCTTCATCATCACTTTCATCAATATTATCAGTTTCAATAATTTCATTCTCTCTAGCCCTAGCAAGTTGTTCATCAAGAAATTCACATAATGGCATAGTAGTATCAAGCATAAAAGTAGTTTCATCATAGGTATCATGCATAGCAGAAGTGGCATCATCAATAACATGTGACATATCAGAATTAATAGCAGAAGCAGGTTTAGGTGTCGCAAGTTTACTCAAAACAGATGGTGAATCAAGTGTAGAGCTAGATGCAGTTCCTTACCTCCCCTCGTAGTTGAGGGAAAAATCTTAGTTGTTTCGTCTTTGAAGTTCCTCATAGTCATACGCAGATATATAAATCCCATGTGACTCAAACAATAGAGCTATGCTCCCCAGCAACAGCGCTAGAAAATAGTGTTGATAACCCACAAGTATAGGGGATTGCAACAGTTTTCGAGGGTAGAGTATTCAACCCAAATTTATTGATTCGACACAAGGGGAGCCAAAGAATATTCTCAAGTATTAGCAGTTGAGTTGTCAATTCAACCACAACTGGATAATTTAATATCTGCAGCAAAGTATTTAGTAGCAAAGTAGTATGGAAGTAACGGTAACAGTAGAAAAAGTAACAGTAGAAGTTTTGTAGTAATTGTAACAGTGGCAACGGTAAAGTAACTAAGGAAAGAGCAATATGTGAAAAGCTCGTAGGCATTGGATCAATGATGGATAATTATGTCAGATGTGATTCCTCATGCAATAGTTACAACATAGGGTGACACAGAACTAGCTCCAGTTCATCAATGTAATGTAGGCATGTATTCCGAATATAGTCATACGTGCTTATGGAAAAGAACTTGCATGACATCTTTTGTCCTACCCTCCCGTGGCAGCAGGGTCCTATTGGAAACTAAGGGATATTAAGGCCTCCTTTTAATAGAGTACCTGACCAAAGCATTAACACTTAGTGAATACATGAACTCCTCAAACTACGGTCATCACCAAGAGTGGTCCCGATTATTGTCACTTCGGGGTTGTCGGATCATAACGCATAGTAGGTGACTATTTACTTGCAAGATAGGATCAAGAACTCACATATATTCATGAAAACGTAATAGGTTCAGATCTAAATCATGGCACTCGGGCCCTAGTGACAAGCATTAAGCATAGCAAAGTCATAGCAGCATCAATCTTAGAACATAATGGATACTAGGGATCAAACCCTAACAAAACTAACTCGATTACATGGTAAATCTCATCCAACCCATCACCATCCAGCAAGCCTATGATGGAATTACTCACACACGGCGGTGGGCATCATGAAATTGGTGATGGAGGATGGTTGATGATGACGACGGCGACAGATTCCCCTCTCCGGAGCCCCGAATGGACTCCAGACCAGCCCTCCCGAGAGAGTTTAGGGCTTGGCAGTGGCTCTGTATCGTAAAACACGATGAATCCTTCTCTGTTTTTTTCTCCCAGATCATGAATATATGGAGTTGGAGTTAAGGTCGGTGGAGCTCCAGAGGGTCCACGAGGCAGGGGGCGCGCCCCCACCCTCGTGGACAGGGGGTGCCCCCTGGTGTTGATTCTTTCGCCAGTATTTTTTATTAATTCTAAAAATATTCTCCGTGGATTATCAGGTCATTTCAAGAAGTTTTATTTCTGCACAAAAATAACACCATGGCAGTTCTGCTGAAAACAGCGTCAGTCCGGGTTAGTTCCATTCAAATCATGCAAGTTAGAGACCAAAACAAGAGCAAAAGTGTTTGGAAAAGTAGATACGACGAAGACGTATCAATAAGCCGCCACACGGGGCGAGTAGTGACGAATGTCACTGGGAAGAACCACCTCTCCTCTGTAAACCATGAAGAAAGGCATATAACCCATGGATCTATTGGGGGTAGTATTGATACTCCAAAGCATTGAGGGTAATTCCTCAAACCAACAACCCGGCGTCCTCTGCAAAGGGGCCATAAGCCTGGGTTTTATACCTCTCAAAATTTCTTGATTAGCCCTTTCAGCCTGACCATTAGACTGGTGGTGAGCCACTGACGAGACATCAAGATGAATATGCTCTTGTTGACAGAACTATTTCATAGCACCCGTAGACAGGTTAGAGTCATTATCAGTTATGATGCTATGAGGATAACCAAAGAGGAAAATCACCTTTTTGAGGAATTGAACCACCGTTGCTGCATCACATTTGTTGACCGGCTCTGCTTCAACCCACTTTGTAAGTTTGTCAACCGCCACCAAAAGGTGGGTCTTTTTATCCTTGGATATTTTGAAAGGTCCAACCATATCCAGCCCCTAGACTGCAAACGGCCATGTAATTGGAACCATCCTCAATTCTTGAGCCGGCACATGAGCTCGTTTGGAAAATTTTTGACAGCCATCGCACTTGCTAACCAGATCTTCTGCATCAGCGTGAGCCATCAGCAAATAAAACCCATGACGAAAAGCCTTAGCAACGAGAGACTTAGAGCCGACATGATGGCTGCAATCTCCTTCATGGATCTCCGTTAGAATCTCACGGCCCTCCTCAAGAGAGATACATCGCTGAAACACACCTGTAACACTACAGCGGTGTAACTCGCCATTGACAATATTCATTGACTTAGACCTCCGAGTTATTCGCCTGGCCAAAGTTTCATCATCAGGTAGCTCACTGCGGGTCATGTAAGCCAAATATGGAACTGTCCAATCAGGAATAGCATGGAGAGCCGCCACCAACTGTGCCTCCGGGTCAAGGATAGCAAGATCCTCTTCTGTAGACAATTTAACTGAAGGAATACTCACAACATCAAGAAAAACATTAGGCGTGGTGCCGGTTTACGCTGGGATCCCAACCGGCGCATCAGCCGCCTCATTTTTCATGCGATTAATATGTTTCACCTGATAACCCTTGAAATGACCAGCAATATCATCAACTGCCTGATGATAAGCCGCCATGAGCGGGTCTTTCGAATCCCAAGTTCCTGAGACTTGCTGAGCCACCAGATTTGAATCGCCAAAACATCTAACCTGGCTTAGGTTCATCTCCTTAGCCATCCGAAGACCATGGAGTAAAGCCTCATATTTGGCTGCATTGTTAGTGCAAGGAAACATCGGCCTCAAAACATAACAAAACTTATCACCTCGTGGGGAAGTCAAAATAACTCTAGCCCCCGAGCCTTCCAATTGCATGGATCCATCAAAATGAATAGTCCAATATGTATTATCCGACTTATCCTCAGGCATCTGTAACTCTGTCCAGTCATTGATGAAATCAACAAGGGCCTGAGACTTAACGGATGTTTGAGGCACATATTTCAACCCATGGGGTCCAAGTTCAATGGCCAACTTAGCTACCCGACTTGTAGCCTCTCTGTTTTAAATAATATCCCCCAAAGGAGCAGAACTGACTACAGTGATGGGATGACCAAAGAAATAATGCTTCAATTTGTGACTAGCCATGAATACTCCATAGACTAGCTTCTGCCAATGTGGGTATCTCTGCTTAGATTCAATTAACACCCCACTGACATAATACACAGGCCTTTGAACCGGATATTCCTTGCTTGACTCCTTCCTCTCCACAACAATTGCCACACTGACGTCTCTGCTGTTGGCAGCCACATATAAAAACAAGGGCTCTTTATCAATAGGAGCTGCAAGAACCGGCGGCTCAGCCAACTGTTTCTTAAGTAACTCAAATGCCTCATTGGCAGCACCACTCCAGACAAAGTGATCTGTCTTCTTCATCATCTGGTAAAGAGGAATGGCCTTTTCACCCAGGCGGCTTATGAACCGACTTAAGGCCACAATACGACCCGCCAAACGCTGAACATCATTAACACATGCCATCTTAGCCAAGGAAGTGATATCCTTGATCTTCTCTAGGTTAGCTTAAATACCTCTCTGAGAAACCAGAAAACCTAAGAGCTTGCCCACTAGCACATCAAAAACACATTTATCCGGGTTAAGCATCATCTTGTAAACCCGGAGATTGTCAAAGGTCTCCTTCAGATCATCTATCAAGGTCTCCTTCTCCTGGATTTCACAATGATGTCATCCACATAAGCATGAACACTGTGTCCGATCTAGCTGTGGAGACAATTCTGAACACAACACTAATAAGTCGCCGAGGCATCTTGAGCCCAAAAGGCATAGACACGTAGCAGAAGGCTCCAAAGGGAGTGATGAGGGATGTCTTCTCCTAGGCCTTAATTGCCATCTTGATCTGATGACAACCAAAATAAGCATCTAAAAAACTCAAATGCTCACAACCCGTCGTAGCATCAATGATTTGATCAATACGAGGGAGAGCAAAAGGATCAGCCGGACAAGCATTGATAAGTTCCGTGTAATCCACGCACATACGCCAAGTGCCGTTCTTCTTAAGGACCAACACTGGGTTAGCCAACCCTCCAGGGTGAAAAACTTCAACAATAAACCCAGCTGCCAAGAGCTGGGCCACTTCTTCACCAATGACCTTGAGCCGTTCTTCATTAAAGCAACGAAGGAATTGTTTGGCCAGTTTAAACTTCAGATCAATATTAAGATGTGCTCAGCGAGTTCCCTCGGTACACCTGGCATGTCAGAAGGCTTCCATGCAGAGATGTCCCGGTTCTCACGGATGAACTCAATGAGCGCACTTTCCTATTTCGGAACCATGTCGGCACTTATGATGAACTGCTTGGATGAGTCGCTAGGGACAAAGCCAACCGGTTATTTGTCATCCGCCGACTTCAACTTTAACAGCGGGTCCTGCTCTGTGGTTGGCTTCTTCATGGGTGTCATATCTGCGGGGTCAACATCATCTTTATAGAACTTCAGTTCCTCCATTGCACAAGCTGACTCAGCATAGGCAGCATCGCCCTCTTCGCACTCCAAAGCTATCTTTCGGTTTCCATGCACCATGATGGTACCCTTATAACCCGGCATCTTAAGCTGCAGATAAGCATAACAAGGCCATGCCATAAATTTAGGATAAGCCAGCCGTCCAAACAGGGCGTGATAAGGGCTCTTGATCTTGACCACTGCAAAAGTCATTTTCTCAACCCTGTAGTCATACTCGTTACCAAAAACCACCTCCAAGGCTATCTTGCCTACTGGATACGCCGACTTACCGGGCACCACCCCATGAAAAATTGTAGCGGATTGCTTAAGATCTTTATCATTCAAATTCATACGGTGAAAAGTATCATAATAGAGGATATTGATGCTGCTGCCCCCATCCATGAGAACTTTAGTGAACTTGTATTCTCCAACCTGAGGTGCCACCACCAAAGCCAGCTGACCTGGATTATCAACCCCGGGGCGGGTGATCTTCACGGCTCCATACAATGGGCTGCTCTGACCATCGTAAGTATCGGGGGACCGCCGGCTCAACCGCGTTCACCGCCCGCTTGTGAATCTTCTGATCTCGCTTGCACAAACTCATGATAAACACATGATATTGACCACTATTCAGCTGCTGTGGATTACTCTAATAACCAGACTGCTGCTACTGCTGATTACCCTGATTAGATTGCTGGTTAAAACCACCTTGATTGCCTTGACCCTAAAATCCAGAGTTTGAGCCGCCACCTCCAAAGTCGGGTCCGTGAGAACCAGATCATGACCCGCCGTGCGGGCCCTGGTTACCCTGAGAAAAACCGGAATTCCTATACTCCCTCATGATGAAGCAATCTTTCTAGAGATGAGTGGCCGGCTTATCTGGAGTACCATGCTTTGGGCAAGGCTGATTCATCATCGCCTGAAGGTTGAATTTTGGCCTGCCAAACCAGCGTGCTGATGGCATTCCCTTACGATGCTGAATATTACTCTATGCGTTGGTATTAGCCACATAATCTGAACCACCGTCAGTTTGCTTGCGCTTACCATTATTACCGTGACCCGCCACATTGTGTTGCTGTCCCTCCGTATTGCCATTCTTCTTCCCCTTGCCAACCTTTTCCTCATCAGACTCAGGGTCCTTAGTGCTATCAGAATCAGCATATTTTACAATAGCCTCCATGAGCTCCGCCATATCATTGCAATGGCGCTTAAGCCGTCTCAACTTCTGTTTGAGGGGAAGGAAACGACAATTTTTCTCCAAAATCAGGACAGCTGAGCCGTGATTGATGCTGTCTGATGAGTGGATAATGGCCGAGATCTGGCATACCCAATGGGCGGTTGATTCACCCTCATTCTGAAC
The DNA here is from genome assembly GCF_002162155.2 of Triticum dicoccoides. Lineage (NCBI taxonomy): Eukaryota > Viridiplantae > Streptophyta > Magnoliopsida > Poales > Poaceae > Triticum > Triticum dicoccoides. Next base: position 330,710,946 of record NC_041381.1, read on the forward strand.
ACAAGTGTCTAAATCAAGAATCGACATGGGCTGCTTGCATGTATCCTTGAAATTGTGGATAAAACGCACCTTTAATTAATCCCATGATCTGACAGAGTTAGGGGCAATCCCTTTAACCAGGTACGAGCTGGCCCATCGAGCATCATGGCAAAATACTTGGTGCATGCAGCGTCATTGACATCCAACATCTCCATGGCCATCTCATAACTCTCAATCCAAGCCTTCAGGGGTTGATCCGCTGTGTAATTGGGTACTTTTCGAGGGCCCTTGAAATCTTTGGGTAACCACTCATTGTGTAGAGCCGGGACTAAGCATGGCACACCTACCATCCTGGAAGTCATCCTAGCTTCTATGGACGTCGAAGGGTGTAACTGAGGCTGCTGAGTCGCCAACTGAGCCTCCAGCTCTGCCTCATGGCGAGCCCGTGCTTGATCTACCAACAACTGAGCATGGTTATCAGCCCGTGGCGGGTCTTGCCCATGGGGCTGGTTACGATGCCGCTCACTGCTTAAAACCGCTGGTAACTCCATGTGCAGGCTATAGCTTCGACTCAAACGCGGAGTTGAGTGGATTCAATCGCGACTGTAGGAGTTAGCCGCCTGCTGAGCCACCGCCGTTTGAAGAAGTTCTATGGCTTTCCGAGCCTCAACCACCTCAGGACTCTCGCCTGTCACCAGGTTAGAGATGTGACCCGAGGTGTTGAGACTCACTGAGGCGGGGTTAAATTGACACGAGCCGGATCCGCCACATGGGGTTGAGCCGCCGCTTCGGTCCTAGGTGCTTCAGGGCCCCGGGTTACACCGGGTGGGTTACTTGGTCCTGCCCGAGGCGTATTGAAGAGATTTCTTGCATCAAACTCATGAGGTAGACGACTCTGGTATCTCTTGTTAAAGACAACATTTGATGCATTCTGGTCCAAGCTTAAGCGAAAGTTTTCTGCTTGAATCCGCTGCGATTCCATCTCCATGGCGGCTCGCTCTGTTGCCATCCTGGCATTCTCAGTGTTAAGATCCTCCTTAGCTTGAGCTATCTCATCACGCAACTTTGCAACATCCACGTTATATTGCACTTGGTTCGCCGGGGTTACCTCCACCGTCGGCAAAGTTGCTAAGGCCTCCAAAAGTTTAGATAGAACTTGAGCCGACAGGCGCACAGCGCCTCCTGCCCCGGCTGCCACGGTGGCTGCTGAACCGAAAATCATTGCTGCCGCAGTTGAGGAATTCTACCCCGGTTGCGTGCCAGCCATGAAGATCGCAACCCTGTTCGGTGGCTCACAGGGTTCTGAAATACTATCGCCATTGGAACACAGGCGTCCCATAGCAATAGTTCTCGACGTCGATGGCGGTCGAACACCATTGCGAATTTGTCTTGCATCCTCTGCGATAACGATTAAAAGCAAAGTGTTGAAACTTGAAACACCCAAACTGACTCAAGTCAGTTTGGTTGTTTAAACTTTCAAAACTTGGCTTTAATCCTCATTGCAAAGGCTGCCAGACAAATTCACCAAGGTGTTCGACCGTCATCAGCCACCAGAACTATTGTGGCGGGTCGCGCCGCGCCGGCGTCACTTGTGGGACATGGATCTAGTGTTCAACGCCGAGCGCCACATGTATCTTGTACCAATGATACTTGATATTTAAGGTTACATCGACACCGAGGAACCCCCTAACCCGCTCATTCCATTGTAAATATTTAGTTAGGTTGACGGAAAAAACAATATTGCTATGTTACTCATCTATCAATTTAAATCTGCAGTTTTAACGTCGTTGCGAGGGTCTAGTGTTCGATGAGCTCCGCTCCTGCATTCGTGTGTGAGCACAAATGACATCTCCTCCTCCCCCTTCATTTGCTCTGTTCCGGTCTTCATGCCGATGAAACTTGCTAGCTATAGGCGTCTTCAATCATCAGTATGCGTGACCACTGTGTGTCTCCCGTTCAAAAGGGTTACATCTATAAATATGCATGCATTTGCATATTTATAACCGTGATTCTTTCAAATTGTCAAATGTTATCCATGGACAGGCCAGGGTTCGTTTTCCCATATGCTCTGCTTCAAATCCGATGCAGAATTTTGTCAGTGCCTCCCTGTTGTAATCCGGGTACACATCCTCTCTGCTTATTGCCAAGACGTGTATTAGGAGAACAGCGGGGAGGTACTGCCGAAATTTTGCGTCGAATCCGGAGCAAAGCATGGGAAAACGAACCCAATCTACACATACTCGGGTGGGATTAGGACCTATCTTTACCTATTAGCATCTAGGTTGCATGGACGTAATAAAAGTGACAAACTCCATTAACTGATGAATATATACATGATGATTAATTTATATATATTCCTTATGTGTCCAGTAGTTAGGCAAGATGAGTGATCGTGCGTGGATGTACGCCGGTCACACTAGTCAGAAAGACATGACCATTGAATGGTTAACAAAAACCAAGGGGTTTGTGAGAGCCACATTTGCAAATGGCCAGAGGACAACCTGGTGCCCCCGTGCCGGCTGCAACAATTGGCACTAGAGGACAGAGGATGAAATGGGCAAACACTTGCATAAGAGGGGTTTTACGCCAGATTATACGGTGTGGACATTTCATGGCGAGTCTGTCCAACGCGCCAAAGCTGAGGTGCTTCATCGTCGCACCGACGAGCATGGTACCGGGATGCAAGACATGGTGCAAGACTTTGATGATGCTTAGGACTCGGACGATGAGATGGAGGAATCTGCAACGGCCTTCACTGAAATGTCGGAGTCTTCAAAACATCCTCTCCACGAGCACACTGAGCTTTGTCAGTTGGATGCCATCTCACAAATAATGGCTCTGAAGGCTCAATTCAACTTGGGCAGAGAATGCTACGATGCGATGATGACAATATTTGGACGTTTTCTACCCAAAGGCCATTGTCGTTGTCAAAACCTGTGGATCTCCGGTAGGGGGTCCCGAACTATGCGTCTAGGTGGATGGTAACAGGAGACAAGGGACACGATGTTTTACCCAGGTTCGGGCCCTCTTGATGGAGGTAAAACCCTATGTCCTGCTTGATTAATATTGATGATATTGGTAGTACAAGAGTGGATCTACCACGAGATCAAGGAGGCTAAACCCTAAAAGCTAGCCTATGGTATGATTGTTGTAATGTATGTTGTGTCCTACGGATTAAAGCCCTCCGGTTTATATAGACACCGGAGAAGGCTAGGGTTACACAGAGTCGGTTACAATGGTAGGAGATCTACATATCCATATCGCCAAGCTTGCCTTCCACGCCAAGGAAAGTCCCATCCGGACACGGGACGGAGTCTTCAGTCTTGCATCTTCGTAGTCTTGGAGTCCGGCGGACGATGATAGTCCGGCTGTCCGGACACCCCCTAGTCCAGGACTCCCTCAGTAGCCCCCGAACCAGGCTTCAATGACGATAAGTCCAGCGCGTATATAGTCTTCGGCGTTGCAAGGCAGGTTCTTCCTTTAAGTTCCATGTACCTGCCGAACAGTGTCCGGCTTCCTCATAAATGATGTGCTTCTTGGCTTCTACAGCCAATAATGGCCTTCTTCCACGCGTCGCACGAATGCGAAAAGCCAGGGTATCTTTTATGTTTCACCCCCTAGTCGTGCAAGCCATCCGTCTACAAAAGAGGCAAAAATCCAGATCCAAATCACACCATCTTCCTTCCGCGGATATTCATCGGAGCGCCTTTTGACCCAAAAATCCATTCCATCATGGACCGTCGGCGCGGCTCCTCTTCTCGCGCTCCCATCCCACTGCCAGGAGGTTGGAGGAGATGCTTTGTTTCACACAACGAGCTAGTGAAGCTCCAAGCGGGGGGATATCTCCCTCCGGCCTTCATGGTCCTGGTTTGAGCCGGGCTGGCCACTTACCCAGGTGGGAAGCAAGCGGAGGCTACCCCAAGTCCCAACAAAGGGGAGCGGGTATGCTTCGTCCCCTATCTGGTAAGGGGACTCGGATTTCCTGTACATCCGTTCCTCCGCGGGCTCCTGGAGTTCTACGGACTCCAGCTCCATCACCTTACACCCGCCTCTGTCCTGCATATCGCGGGTTATGTAGCTCTTTGCAAGCTATTCTTGGGCATCGAGCCCCATTTTGCACTGTGGAAGAGGTTGTTCTGCCTTGTACCCCATTCTCACGAGGGATCTATATATCAAGTGGGCGGCGCCGAAGTATGGCGCATTGCCGGGACCGGATATCCATCCGGAACCCCTAAGAAGGCGTCCGAAGACTGGCCTTCAGCATGGTTTTACATAGAAGACGCTCCGCTGCCGGACCCAGTCCGGATCGGCCTCCCGGAGTTCAGTGTTGCTCCTCTGAAGAAACGCCTTAGCTGGCGCCCGCGGAGCCCCCAATTGGAGGAAGACAAGAGCGACCATTACCTGATGGGCCGAATAAAATTACTAGCCCATTCCGGGTTGACCATGATCGGAGTCATGGCCACATGCATCATGCGGGGGGTACAACCATTGCAATACAGGGGCCACCCCATGTGGGATTTCAACGGGGAAGACGATGCCACCCGTCATGGCCGCAAAGGGCCGGATTCGACCGAGGATCTGGTGCAGATCCTGTCCGGCCTGTACAAGGGGGAGAAGGAGGACTTCCTTCGGACGAACCCCTTGAACGGGTTTTCCATGAATAACCCTCATGGCTGGGTAAGCGAACACTTTTAAGGGTTCAACCCATGCTTTCAAAGTTTAAGCTTCTTACATTATGTCTTCGGTGCAGGAACTGCGTCGGATTGTGGAGGACATGGTAAGTCCAGCTCCGCAACCCGAGGATCCAGAGAGATCCCAGGATACGGCCTCCGAAGAGGATCCGGATATCAAGGTGGAGCTGATTGACGGGGTGTTTCACCAGCTCAGTATAGATAATGCTTTAGTAGCCATTACGGCGGACTACCCCGGACTATATCCGGCTTTCCAGGTGATTGTGACCGAGGTCCGAACACCATTATCTCTTCCTTGCCCATTTCTGACCTTCGCGAACGATGGTGTTTTACAGGAAGCGCCTTCAAGGCGGGAAGGCGAGCCTGCGGCGGCTGACCAACAAAGGCCAGTCCGGACCAGCAGGCGGAAAAGGAGCGCGGCACGGACTGAAATGTCGCCTCAAAGGTATAGATCGTATTAAATATTCAGAGCAACGTTCCTAGGAAGCGTCTGAGTGCTCATGATCTTTGTAGGAGAAAAAGCGACCGCCGGACTGCGGGCGTAGAGGTTGCCGATCCGACCTATACCGGCCAGGCTCCAGCGCCCGGCCTGGAGGGGGAGGCAAGCGCAAGGCGCGGGCCGGATACTCCTCCAACGGAGGACGCCAACAGACTGTCCGCCACCAAGTCTGAGGTGGAGAGCGCCATGAACCACAGGCGCCGCCGGACAGTATTTCGTGAAGCGTGCTTCTCCCCTGAGGCATTGAATGCCTTTAACGCGGGGGACGCGCACCTTTGTGCTGCTCAAGATGGTTTTACCAGAGCCATGGAACAGTATGTAAAAGACATACGGGTAAGGGAATTTAATGGTTATATATGCCAGTAGCCCCCGAGACTTAAAGTAGTTATGTTAACTGATTTAAGGATCATTTGAAACGCAGGCTCTTACCGAGAAGAATACCCAGCTATCTCAGGAGCTGCAAGAATGCAAGGCCCAACTTGAGGCCGCACTTGCTGACGCAGGAGGAGACACAGAGGCCCCTCCCGGTAACACATTTAGTTGTCAAATATAAGCGCTGTGCGGCGTGCGCGCAAGTCTAATAATGACATTGCAGGTGCTGCCGGACAAGATCCGGACAGGCAGGAACTGCTGCGCCAGCTGAAGGCCGGCGAGAGGGTGCTGAATAGGGTACACCAGGAAAGGAACAAGCTCCAAGATGCCCACGCCCAGCTAGGAGAAGAGCTGAAAGGCATTCGGGTCGAGCTGTCCGGCTCCATTAAGGAGAATCAGCGGCTTTGTCGCGGCATCTATAGTAAGTGCTTGAGCGAACTTCTTTGAAAAGAAGAGTTCGGCGAGGAAGTCAATTGACAGAATATGTCTTGTAGGTATACTCACAGGTCACCCTGCGGAGGAGATGCCCATATCAACGGGTGATCAACTTCCCGAGCTGTTGCAGCTGCTCGAACGAGTTCGGCAGGCGATGAGCGGCGTCGTCCAGGCATTATGGCCAGCCTTCTCCCTGCCCGAGGGCCTTGGGGAGCTTGCAGAGAAGCTCCAGGGAGTGCGGCAGTGCTTCCGTTTATGGAAGATTTTGGCCTGCCGCCAAGGTGCCAGGGAGGCTTGGGCCATGGTGAAGACGCAGTATAAGAAGGCGGATCCCAACCACATGGCCGAGGTTGGACCGGTGGGGCCCGATGGGAAGGAGATCCCTGTGAGTTTAGTATACAGCCAAGTAGAGTTGGCTGCTAAATTTTCCCAACGGGACTGTAAGTTGGACAGCCTGTTAGACGGGATTGAGGAGGAATACAATCAGTAAGTTTGACAATGTATTTTAAAATGACATGTGAAATGCCCTCTAGCCGGATTGTAGATCATTTGTCTTTGCCGACCCTTTCGCTTCAACCTCGGGACCCTAGAGTCCGGAGTGTGTCCGAATACCTTTTTGGTTAAGAAACAACCGGGGTATGCATGGAGACCAGGCGTAGGGGTCATTAGTGCTTTATCAGACAAGTGCCCAACTAGTGATGTTATATTACATGGTTAGTAAGAAACATCTTCCAGGGAGAATAGTTCCGTTAAGGGTTCCTTTCCCTGGGAGGCATGCCCTAAAGTGCATGTCCGGACTGCAAAAAAAGCAGAAAAACATCTGGGGGCAGATAAACAGGTAGGTAAAAAATCATCTTTCAAGTCACCGACCGAATATTCCCTTAAGAACGCTAGCTTTCGGCTTCACCCAGTCTGAGGTACACATCCGGCTGACCCGACAGTAACAATCACAGAGGTGCTCCCTTTACCTCCTAGCCGAACAATCGGGAACATAGGGGTAAGCACAGGAGCCAGGCAACCCAGCTTGGCCAAAACTTAAGTCATATTGATGCATATAATGGTGAGTAAAAGGTACATGTGGAAGCATGACACATGTGTTGGGCATGAAGCCCTTATAGTTGTGCTTCTGGAAAAGAAGCCCCCAGGTATAATGAGTGCGGATATCACATCAAGTGTATGCAAGTAGGCCCTTGAGGACCTTTTAGTAGAGGGGTTAAGAGAAGAAAGGGAAACAAAGGACAACTGAAGTATAAAAATTTGAACGGGGGAAGGGGACGAACCCTTAGTCCAGCAGTAGGCGTAGAATCTTCGGAGGCGGGCTGCGTTCCATGGGTTCGGCTCGAGTCGGTTGTCCGACGCATTTCGTAGACGGTACGCCCCGCCGGTCAGGACTTGGTCGATGATGAAGGGGCCCTCCCATTTGGGCTTGAGCTTGTCCTTTTTCTTGTCCGACAGGCGTAGAACTAGTTCGCCAATGTTGTAAGTCTTGGCCCGTACTTCTCTGCTTTGATATCTTCGAGCCTGCTGCTGGTAAAATGCGGAACGAGCCTTGGCGACATCGCGTTCCTCCTCCAATGCGTCCAAGCTGTCCTACCGATCCACCTCAGCTTCTCGTTCTTCGTACATGCGCACTCGAGGTGAGTCATGAATGATGTCGCAGGGCAAAACTGCCTCTACGCCGTATACCATAAAAAATGGTGTGAATCCGGTAGTACGGTTGGGCGTTGTCCGCAGCCCCCAAAGTACGGAGTCGAGCTCCTCTACCCAGTGCGTGTTGGATTTTGTAAGTGACTGCACTAGTCTGGGTTTAATGCCACTCATTATTAGACCATTTGCTCGTTCCACTTGACCGTTTGTTTGAGGGTGATAGACTGAAGCGTAGTCGAGCTTGATGCCCATGTTTTTGCAACATGACTTAACCTCGTCGGCCATGAAGTTCGTGCCGTTGTCGGTGATGATGCTGTGGGGGACAACGTAACAGTGTACGACCCTGGATATAAAGTCTATCACTGGTCCGGACTCTGCCGTTTTGACCGGTTTGGCCTCTATCCATTTGGTGAATTTATCCACCATGACCAATAGGTACCTTTGCTTGTGGGTTCCCCCTTTAAGGGGTCCAACCATATCAAGCCCCCTGACCGCGAACGGCCAAGTAATGGGTATAGTTTTGAGGGCGGTGGGTGGCATATGGCTCTGATTAGCAAAGAGCTGACAACCGACGCATCTCTGGACTAAGTCCTGGGCATCTGCCTGGGCCGTCGGCCAATAAAATCCTGTACGGAATGCCTTTCCTACAAGGGCCCGGGCTGCTACCTGGTTTCCGCCTAGTCCGGCATGAATTTCAGCCAGGAGGTTTCGCCCTTCCTCTTCGGAGATACACCTTTGAAGGACTCCGGTTGTACTTTTCTTATAAAGTTCTCCCTCATGGACCTTGTAGGCTTTCGATCGCCAAACTATGCAGCGGGCCTCATTTTGGTCTTCGGGAAGTTCCTGCCTAAGCAAGTAGGCTAGGAATGGTTCTATCCACGGGGCGATTACTGCCATTATGTTGTGGGCTGAAGGTGTTATGTCATCGGCTGACTCGCCGGTTGGCGCGGTTGTTTCCGGTTTGTCATTTCCGGACTCCCCTTCCCATAGTACGGACGGCTTGAAGAGCCATTCCAGGAAGATATTTGGAGGGACGGCGTCCCGTTTTGCGCCGATGCGTGCCAGTACGTCGGCTGCTTGGTTATTATCTCGGGCTGCGTGGTGGAATTCAAGTTCTTCAAACCGAGCTGACATTTTTAGGACAGCGTTGCGATATGCTACCATTTTCGGATCCTTGGCGTCAAAGTCTCCGTTTATTTGGGATATTTCGAGGTTTGAATCCCCGCGCACCTCTAGGCGTTGAATGCCCATGGAGATTGCCATCCGGAGACCATGTAGAAGGGCCTCGTATTCGGCTGCGTTGTTGGAGTCCGTGTACATTATTTGAAGTACGTATTGGACTGTGTCCCCAGTTGGGGACGTCAAGACGACGCCAGCCCCTAGTCCGGCCAACATTTTGGAGCCGTCGAAGTGCATAGTCCAATTGGAGTATGCGCCGTACTCTTTAGGGAGTTCGGCTTCGGTCCATTCAGCGACAAAGTCAGCCAGAACTTGTGACTTTATAGCTCGCTGAGGCTTGTAGGTTATATCGAATGGTCGGAGCTCAATGGCCCATTTTGCAATCCTGCCCATTGCGTCGCGGTTGTTTATAATGTCATTGAATGGTACTTCGGAGGCCACTGTTATCGAACACTCTTGAAAGTAGTGTCGGAGCTTCTGGGATGCCATAAAAACCGCGTAGGCTATCTTTTGATAGTGCGGGTAACGGGACTTGCAGGGGGTTAACACGGTGGATACGTAGTACACTGGTTTTTGAAGAGGGAATTTATGCCCTTCTGTCGCTCGTTCAACGACGAGTACCGCGCTTACAACTTGATGTGTTGCTGCGATGTATAACAACATGGGTTCGCCTAGGTTTGGCGCGGCTAGGACCGGATTTGTTGCCAATATGGCCTTTATTTCTTCGAGTCCGGCAGTGGCAGCATCCGTCCACTCGAAGTGTTCGGTGCGCCTAAGAAGGCGATAAAGGGGCAGTGCCTTTTCTCCCAAGCGGGAGATAAAACGGCTTAGAGCTGCCACGCATCCGGTCAATTTTTGTATTTGTTTGAGGTCTTTTGGAATATCCAACTGTGACAGAGCTCGGATCTTGGCCGGGTTTGCTTCAATTCCTCTACCGGATACAATGAAGCCCAGCAGCTTTCCAGCTGGTATGCCGAAAACGCATTTTTCCGGATTCAGCTTGATGTCATATGCTCTGAGGTTGTCGAATGTGAGCCTCAAATCGTCTACTAGAGTTTCGACGTGTTTGGTTTTGACGACTACGTCATCTACATATGCCTCGACTGTTTTGCCGATCTGGGTGGCCAGACATGTTTGAATCATGCGCTGATATGTTGCGCCGGCATTTTTAAGTCCGAAGGGCATCGTGTTGAAGCAGAATGGTCCGATGGAGTGATGAATGCCATTGCGGCTTGGTCTGCTTCCGCCATCTTGATTTGATGGTAGCCAGAGTATGCGTCGAGGAAGCACAACGAATCGTGGCCTGCGGTAGCATCGATAATTTGGTCGATGCGGGGGAGGGGGAAGGGATCCTTTGGGCAAGCCTTATTGAGGTCTTTAAAATCGACACATAGGCGCCAGGATTTGTCCTTCTTTGGTACCATTACCAGATTTGCTAGCCAATCCGGATGTTTGATATCTCTGATGAATCCGGCTTCCAATAGTTTGGCTAGCTCTTCTCCCATTGCCTGTCTTTTGGGTTCGGAAAATCGTCAAAGAGCCTGTTTGACCGGCTTGAATCCTTTTAGGATGTTTAGGCCGTGTTCTGCCAACCTGCGTGGGATTCCGGGCATGTCCGAAGGATGCCAGGCGAAAATGTCCCAATTTCCCCGAAGGAATTCTCGCAGTGCGGCGTCTACCTCGGGGTTCAATTGTGCCCCAATGGAGGCCGTATTTGTTGGGTCCGTTGGATGGACCTGGAATTTTACTATTTCAGCTGCTGGTTTGAAGGAGGTGGACCTGGATCTCTTATCGAGTATCACATCGTCCCTATTCACCGTAGAGCGCAGCGCGGTGAGTTCTTCTGCCGCTAAGGCTTCGGATAGTGCCTCCAGGGCTAGTGCGGCTGTCTTGTTTTCGGCGCGGAGTGCTATGTCTGGATCACTAGCGAGAGTGATTATTCCGCCGGGCCCAGGCATTTTGAGCTTCATGTACCCGTAATGGGGTACGGCTTCAAAAATTGTGAATGCCTCTCATCCTAATATAGCGTGATATCCGCTGTTGAATGGGGCCACTTGGAGCGTGACTTCTTCGGATCTGTAATTGTCTGGCGAGCCGAACACCACATCGAGTGTGATTTTTCCGGTGCAGCGCGCTTCCCGGCTAGGGATTATTCCTCTGAAGGTTGTGCTGCTTCGCTCAATACGGCTCCAGTCTATTTCCATTTTTTGAAGAGTTTCCTCGTAGATGAGGTTTAGTCCGCTGCCGCCATCCATGAGGACCTTTGTAAGTCGAAAGCCGTCCACTATGGGACTAAGCACCAGTGCGGCTGGTGCTCGGGCTGTTCGAAATTTAGGTTCGTCGCTGGCGTTGAAGGTGATGGCTGTGTCGCTCCATGGATTTGCTGTTGCTACTTGGTAGACTTCGGCGAGGCCGCGGATTGTTCGTTTTCGCATATTATTTTATGCGAAGGTCTCGAAGACTGTTGATACCTTACCGGTATTGTTGGAGTGGTTTTCCGGGGCTAGAAGCTCCTCGCCACTTTTGGCCACCTGCCGTAATATCCAACATGCTCGAAGGCTATGTGTTGGGACGGCGCCCTCTGTACTGTGAAGCTTACAGGGTCCGCTAAGCCATCCCTCCAGTACGGTTCCGTGCCCTCTATGGGGTTTTTGCTTTTTGGTTTTTGTATCTGGGGCCTGAGTATGATGCACCCTTTTGTTGCGGACTAGGGTTGTATTCGGGGCCGGATTGTCCCAAAACTGGTTTTCGGTTTTCCGGAAACTCTCCATCGCACAGTACTTTTGTACTATGGACGCCTGATCGGTGAAGCGTGTGATTTTACGACGGCCGATGGCGTTCTGTATTCCCTTGTCCGTGCAATTATTGCAAAAGTTTGAGATTGCGTTTTCCTCTCGGCAGTCCTTTATCCTGTCCATAACGAGGAGGAATCTGGCCCAGTAGTGATGTACTGTTTCAGTGGGCTCTTGCCGTATTAGAGATAGATCACATATGTTTGGGCGGGTGGGTGGAATAAAATCCGGATCCACACCCATCTCGGGGCTTAAAGGCCGTGAAGTTTCCAATTTTGGAAGCTTGGATTGCTGGACATTGTCCAATGAGTCCGGTCCGATGCCTGACTTTAAGTTCAGTGCTCGATCGAAGTCCGTTCCTCCGCGGAAATCCGGCGTGGAGGGTTCGGGAGTCCGGACATGTCTAGTTTTTTAATACAGGAGGAAAGTCGCTGCATTGTTCCTCTACCACTGCGACGTGGTGGGTGACCTGGGGAGAGTTAATCTCTCTCAGATCGGTTTTAAGCCCAATCTGATTGTAGTCCGTAGCGACTCCCAGGGCAGCGATGCGATCCAAGAGTTCGTTGACAGACGAGAGCTCTATCGGATCCAGCCGCTCGGCGAATTCCGAGCTGGCGTGGAGATTGCTTTTGACGACTTGAGAAGTCATTGTCGAAGCAGTGGCCGGACAGGCGGTCATGAGAAAACCACCTAGCCGGATAGTTTGGCCGGCGGCCAAGGCCCCTTTGGCGAAAATACCGTCCTTGAAGACGGGTGGAGGCATCCTTCCTATCGGTGACGACACAGAGGAACTCTCAATGAAAGCACCAATGTCGGTGTCAAAATCGGCGGATCTCGGGTAGGGGGTCCCGAACTGTGCGTCTAGGCGGATGGTAACAGGAGACAAGGGACACGATGTTTTACCCAGGTTTGGGCCCTCTTGATGGAGGTAAAACCCTACGTCCTGCTTGATTAATATTGATGATATGGGTAGTACAAGAGTGGATCTACCACGAGATCAAGGAGGCTAAACCCTAAAAGCTAGCCTATGGTATGATTGTTGTAATGTATGTTGTGTCCTACGGACTAAAGCCCTCCGGTTTATATAGACACCGTAGAAGGCTAGGGTTACACAGAGTCGGTTACAATGGTAGGAGATCTACATATCCGTATCGCCAAGCTTGCCTTCCACGCCAAGGAAAGTCCCATCCGGACACGGGACGGAGTCTTCAATCTTGCATCTTCGTAGTCTTGGAGTCTGGCGGACGATGATAGTCCGGCTGTCCGGACACCCCCTAGTCCAGGACTCCCTCAGCCATGTACTACCTGCAAACCTGTTCCAGTTAGAGAAAATCCTCCGTGCTCTTAAGATGCCCTACGAGAAGATACATGCTCGCGATAATGGATGTGTATTATTTAGGCTTCAGTATGCAGACTTGAACTATTGTCCCATTTGCAAGTCATCCAGGTATGTTGTGGTAGACAACAGTATGGGTGAGAAGACGCAGACCAAAATCCCCGTTAATGTTCTTCGGTATATGCCAATCGTACCAAGACTTTAATGTCTTTTCTTGGTCGAAGAGACGGCAAGACATATGACATGGCACACAACAGGCAAAAGAACCCAACTAGATGCAGATAGGAAGTTGATGATGGTGCACACATCGGACGGTGAAGTGTGGGAGCGCTTCAATGCATTACATGACGACAAAGCGGAAGATCCGAGGCATCCTCGAGTCGCCATCAGCATGGATGGGTTCAATGTGTTTGGTTTGACGGCAACCCAATATAGTTGTTGGCCCGTATTTGTCATTCCACTCAATCTACCGCCCAGACAGATTATGCAAAGAAAGAACATTTTCCTGACATTGATAATTCCAGGGCCCAACTATCCGGGGAAGAATATGAATGTGTACATGCAGACGCTAAAGGACGAATTGCAAGAAGCCTGGGATAATGTTTTCAAGACATACGACGCCTTTAACAAAAAGAACTTCATAATGCATGTCTGGTACATGTACTCGAGGCATGACTTGCCGGCGTATGCGCTATTCGTTGGCTGGTGTGTGCATGGAAGGTTACCATGCCCCACATGCATGGGAGCTCTTTAGTTTCGTTGGCTTTAGGCCGGTCACAAGTTTTCTTGCTTCGACATGCATAGACCGTTCCTGCATCCTCGCCATAAGTTCGGGAAAGACAACAAGAACTTCATCAAAGGTAGAGTTGTCAAAGACTCTGCACCACCTCCGTTGACAGGCCAAGAGATCCTGGATCAGTTAAACGCTCTTGAGCCAGATCCAGAGCGTCCAGGGTATTTCAAGGGGTATAATTCGCAACACGCTTGGACTCACAAGACATGCTTGTGGGATCTGCCTTACTTCAAAGACCTCCTTTGCCTACACAACATCGACGCGTTGCACACTGAGAAGAATATCGTTGAGGCACTTTTTGGTACATTATTTGGGATAGATGGGAAGTCAAAGGATAATCCTAAGGCAAGAGTCGATCAGGAGGCGCTATCTCATAGACCGTTACAAAACATGCAACCACTGAAAGGAAAGAAGAACTGGACAAAGCCAAAGGCATGGTTCAATCTTGGAAGGCCAACTATGAGGGAAATTATCTTGTGGGTGAAAATGCAGTTGATGTTCCCCGATGGGTATGCAGCGAATCTAAATAGGGGAGCGAGTCTTGAAAAATTGAAGATATTTGGTCTCAAGAGTCATGATTGGCACATATGGATTGAGCGGGTAATGCTGGTGATGTTGTGTGGCTTCATCCCTGAGGATGAATGGCTAGTACTGGCAGAGTTCAGCTATTTCTTTTGTGTTCTTTGTGCAAAAGAACTATTGCCTGACCTGGTAGAAGAAATGGAAGAGTTGGTGCCGGAGTTGATCTGCAAGTTAGAGAACATATTTCCGCCGGGATTCTTTAATCCAATGCAACACTTGATTTTGCATCTCCCAACCGAGGCAAGATTGGAGAGGGGGGTGGGGTGGGATATGCAGAATCGTTTGTGCTACTCAACTGAGAGGATCCAGAAGACGTTTCGAGCAAAATGTAAAAATAAATGTAGAATTGAAGCATCGATGGCCGAGGCATTCATTATTGAGGAGGCGGCAAACTTCGTGACAACACACTCCGAAGCAAAAAATCGTCATTTGCATAATACGAAGCCTAGGTACAATGTTGGCGACCCTAAAAAGGGTCGATCCAACCTCAGCCTATTCAAAGGGGATCCAGCACCAGCCGGTGCTTCTAATTCCTTAACGTTGGATTCTGAAGAATGGTAGACCATTTCGTTGCATATCTTCAACAACCTAACAAAAGTGCGGCCGTACATCGAGTAAGTTCTCGGTACATTATTTCGCAACTTCTAATTCCTTTGAACTGCACTTATTCCCAGATAAATTTGATGCAGGCAATACATTGCCAAATTCTCGTATAGACCAGTGATCCAAAAGGATTCGTCGAAGAGTATGAGCTTCTGGCAAAGCATGGAGGCGGCTATCCCGGTTTCATCTCTTGGTTCAAACAAACAGTAATTTCCAATAGACCATTTCATTTATTCGTCTAATTTGTGGCTAATGCAACAATCCCATTCATATTAAACTTGTAGGCTAATTCAGAGTTTGTGGACGCCGAATTGAGACAAGTCGCTAATGGTTTTGACTTTAAGGTCCATTCATTTGACAAATACGACATCAACGGGTATCGCTTTCGTACCTATGGCAAAGAGCTATCTATGGCTGACCGAAAGTCTACAAATTGTTGTGTCTCTGCTATCGACGAAGGAGATACCAAGTATTATGGAAGAGTTGAAGCAATTTATGAACTTCGGTTCTATGGTGCAAACCCACCAAACGTCGTAGTCTTCAAATGTTATTGGTTCCAGCCGAAGGAGACTAGAAGGACTCATGAACATATAGGACTAGTGGAAATCAAACAAAGCACCCATTTGGATGTTCTTGATGTCAATATTATGGCTCAACAGGCAACCCAAGTTTTCTATCTATCGTGGGCCTGTCAAAGTGATCCTAATCTCAATGGTTGCGATGTCGTTTATGAAGTGCCGCGACATGTTAGACCACCTCCCCCCAATTAACAGGATTATGAACCTCACATTAACCCAGACACATATGAAGGAGAATTCTTCCAAGAACACGTCTTTCCAAAAAAACGTTTCAAGAACCGCTCTACTTCACCCCAGAACATTGAAGTAGACAACAACAGTGAACCCGACTTCGCCCCTCAACCGGAACAGGAAGAGCCTGAACTAGAAGAGGTTACTGCTGCGGATGACCTGTCAATGCTTGACCGATTACATAGAGGTGGCCTTCCACATGATGATGCATTTATTAATGATGATGATGAGCACGTCATTACTGATAGTGATGACGATGATGCATTTATTGATCCCGAAGCATTTATTGAACCCGACAATCCAGATTATTATTAGGTATTCAATTTTTTATGTTGTACTTGATTTACATAGTTACTTGTATGATTGTATGATTTATATAGTTACTTTTATAATTTTCTTACTTTGTATGATTGGTTGTTATACATAGTGCCATGGTCTTGATATCTGTCCCCGTCGGCCCTCGCCCGCTTTATGATTTGGATGTGGTAAATCCTCTTTTATAATATTTGTTGCATTTCGCATTTATGACAATTATGGCCATCAAGTTGACATAGAGATATTCTAATCTAGGAGGTATATGAACCGGAATTTTGAGGTCATTTGAGGTCATTTTAGGTCATTTTATGAACTGGAACGTATATGTATTGGATGATCATATCCATATGGCAGGGATCTGATTTGGTATGTATATGTGTTGGTATGCTTGTCGAAAGTATTTTCATATATATATAAATATATATATGTGTGTGTGTGTGTGTGTGTGTGTGAAATTGAATGAATTTAAGAAAAAACAGAAAAAATAGGGGCTATACAGGTTCTTTGCCGTCTGCTGGTAGGCGTCAAAGAGCTTTGCCATCAGCCAGCAGACGACAAATATGACACGTGTCAGCTACCTATGCAACCTGGGGGCAATAGGCTGGCTATTTGGATGCTTTGCCGTCTGCCAGCAGACGGCAAAGACCTTTGCATCTTTGTCGTCTGCCAGCAGATGGAAAAGCAACCAAACAGGCCATCCCCCCAGGTGCTGCCACGTGGCACACTATGCCGTGTGCTGGTAGAGGGAAAATATGCAAAGGTCTTTATCGTCCACAGTCAGACAACAAATATGCAAAGGACTTTGCCGTCCGCTGGCGGACGGCAAAGCACGTCGTTAACCCCTTAATGGACCTAAGCTGAAATGTGTGCCGTCCAGGCTCTTTGTCGTCTGCTGGCGGACGACAAAGACATTTGCATCTTTGCCGTCCGCCAGCAGACGGCAAAGAAGCCTTTGTCGTAGCCTGTTCAGCCTGACATTTTGCCGTCTGCTAGCTAACGGCAAAGGCCTATTCCGTCCGCCAGGCATGCCTTTGCCGTCAGCCAGGGCGGATGGCAAAGTTCCTGATTCCTGTAGTGTATTACTCTACACATCGACCACTATCCAGCATGCATCTAGTGTATTAAGTTCATGGAGAAACGGAGTAATGCAATAAGAATGATGACATGATGTAGACAAGATTTATTATTGTAGGAATAGACCCCATCTTTTATCCTTAATATCAACGATACATGTGCCTCTCTACCCCTTCTATCACTGGGTGAGGACACCACAAGATCGAACCCATCACAAAGCACCTCTTCCCATTGCAAGAGAAATCAATCTAGTTGGCCAAACCAAACCAAAGTCTCCGTGCTACTGGGCTACAAGGGATGCATTAGGTGTCAGGACCCCGATCGTAAGTCACACCGATCTGGCATGTAACACATCATATCACTTTGCGGCCTCATGCACGGTATTCCCATGGGTGCCCCATTACCTGGCCGGGACCATTTTCGCCTTTTGGCTCACGTATATGATAGTGTCGCTAGCATCCATATGACAGAGAACCCGGGCTGACATGACTAGTCATAAACCCAAGGTGGCACTAACTTACAGGGGCATGCATACTTGACCCAGCAATGCACTTGTCGGTCATCAACGTATGAACCCGAGTCGTAGAAAGCTACATGGACTTAAAGGAACAACGCGTGACATTTCCAGAAAGAGACAGACACAGGAGCAAAGAAGGACACATGCTGATCATCAGTGTTCCGGAGCAGTAGCAAGCTACCATGGCTCAGTGGAAGCACTAGGAGACATTTCCCCATAAGAGAGGCTACTAAGAATAAATAACTAGCTTGTCATATCCCGCACATACCAAGCATTTCAAAATCATACACACAATATGCTCGATATGTGCAAATACAACATGGCATCACAACAAAACTCTATGACTCAAAGTATTTATTCAGAAGGCTCCGAAGAGTCATACATAGTAAGAATTACAATCATGGGTCACATGACCCAACATACAGAGCATACAAGCAATGGAATCATAACATGTCTAAGTACAAACAACTACAAATGAAAAAGGCTGAGAAGCCTGACTATCTACAAGACCCTCCCAAGGGTACAAGATCGTAGTTGAGGTAACAAGCTAAACGTCGGAGTCCACGCGGAACTACTAGTGAGACTGAAGTCTCTCTACAAAAACATAAATTAAGCAAACGTGGGTACAAATATACCCAACAATACTTACATCATATCTAGCTACATATGCATCAGTATCAACAAAGGGGGTGGTGGAGTTTAACTGTAGCAAGCCAGCTTTGATTCAGTGGCTATCCTGTACTACGACTGCTGGTAACTCTTTTGAGGTGGCGCACACGAGTCCACATATTCATCATATAAATACACCACTATGGATCCGCTCCCGTATCCCTACGAGAAGACCATCCATAGCACTCACGTTTATCTTGTGCATCTTAGAGTATCCACTTTATCTTGTCTATGAACTGCATAAGCAACCCAGTAGTCCTTTACCGCGGACACGGCTATTCGAATAGATCATGTTAACCCTGCAGGGGTGTACTTCTTCACACATGCTCTCGCCACTTACCGCCATGTACACGTCATGTATCTCGGCAACCTTCAAGCAAAAGCCTGGAGAGGGTGTCGACCACTACCAGACTAACCACACAAGTACCTAGTCCAGGTTTATCGCCTATTAAGGTTCCATCTGCATGGAGTCCGGCCGAGGTTTCCACTACGGCCCCGAGCGATGTGTGCAGGGTTCCCGAGGCATCAAATGGGCATCTCGGTACACTGTGCCATGTACCTGCCGCATCACATCCCACCCCAAGGGTCAGCACTGTGCACGGCCTCCAGTATACTACAAACACCAGAAACTACTTGCAACTCCTGGACAGAGGACAAGGGTGGTTAATAAGTCGAGAGGGTCCATTGGTTTCGGGTCCAACGCGTGGTAGTAACTGTTCTTGGATCACAAACACAGAACTCAGTTCCTAAGGATGGTTTCAATGAGACAACCCACCATGTACTCCTACATGGCATCTCACTGCTACCTTTACCAAATCGTGTTCACACACTTAACTCTCAATAGTAGAACATGATGACCACATTCGAATTCATCCCCGATGAATCAGACCTGACACAACTCTAAGCAATAGCAGACACAACAAGCAAGCATAAATGAGTAGGCACGTCATGGATCAAACAACTCCTACTCATGCTAGTGGGTTTCAACTATTTACTGTGGCAAAGACAGGTCATGCAAAGGAAAAGGGTTCAACTACCGCAACATGTAACAGTTGAATCATTGTTGTCCTAATGCAGTAAAAGAGAGCAGGAGCGAGAGACTGGATTGTATCGGAATGCTCAATGGGGGGTTTCTTTCCTGACACTTCTAAAGATAGCATTGTGTCTTCATAAGTGTCATCGATCACATCGTCGGAACAACGTCTACTAGGAGGGGACAAACACCGACAAACAAGAGAGAGCACAATCAATGTAATGCAACAATATGATGCATGAATGTGACATGGCAATATGTTGTGATTTGGGCTAATGCAGCTAGCAACAAATTAAATGGAGTTGCTTTGAATACAAGATTCAAATTCAAACTCCATATGTGATTATTCAAATGCCATTTAATTGATTTGACTTGATCAGTAGGCATAATTTTCTCAAACATGCATGGAAATGGTACAGATGGATAGATTGATTTTTTCTGATAATTTTTCATATATAAATTATTTCATTCTGAGCTACGATTAATTTTCAATGATTTTTTGAAGTTTATAAAATTTCCTGGATTTTATAAATCATTTCTGAAATATAAAATCACCAGAAAATGATTGTGACGTCATCATGAGTTCAGCCTAGCGTCAGCAAGTCAGCCGGGCTGCCCCTGGTCAAACCTGACCAGAGGGGCCCACTGGTCAGTGGCTCTGTTACTAAATAAAATAATTGGTGTTAAGATTAACCTAAACTAAAATTAGACAGGGCAGGGCCCACATGTCAGTGACTCCAGGGGGGTCAAAACCCAGTCAACACGACTAATCCCGTGTCAGTGCTGGTGAGGCCAGACGCGACGGGGCACCTCGGGTTTCGCCTACAGGGCACCGCTAGGGGCGCTGTTTGGCTCTACGGAGAGCTGGCGCGACGGCGCGTCGGATGGTAGTCATGGTTGGGATTGGGGTAGCCAGAATCAACGGTGGCGAGCTCGGTTGCGGCCGCCGGAGTCCAGACGTGCACGATTTAGCTTCTGCAGCGTGCAAAAGGGCGGATTCTTGCGCTAGGAATACTCTACGGGATGCCATAGGCGCGTTGGACTCGCCGGGGTGACCAAATGGTCACCGGAGCTATGCCGACAGCGAGCTCGAGCGGCAGCATGCTACGGTCAGCAAGGGATGACGTCTATGGCGAGCAAATGAAGCGGAGAAGAGGGGGGTTCGACGCAGGAGCTCATAGTGCATCGGATGGTGTCATTGACGAGCTCGGGGGTGGACGGGTGACAGCGAATCTGTGACGATCATCGGCGGCGGTTGAGGACGAAGACGAGCCTGTTGTCGGTGGAGCTGGGCATCCCGCACTGCTCGGATCCGTGGAGAGGACGAGGACGATGTCTCAGAGCTCTTGGACACGTCAGGGGAGCAAGGGGGTGGCTGTGGCCGCGGTAAACGGCGTCGGCAGCGATGAGCTCTGCTCAGTGGGTGAGAGAGAGGGATATAGGGAGGGTGAGGATGAGGGAGAGAGGGAGGGGGTCTAGGAGGATGGCGTCTGCAACGGCGTCGTGGAAGGGGGCAGGCAGGCAGGCAAAGAGGAGGTGGCCACGGCGTGTGCGTGCGCACGTCGGCCACACGCCCTCCTGCCTACTGGCAGGAGGTTGAAGAGAGTGGTGGTTCTGGTGGACTGGGCCAGGTAAGTGGGACGCTAGGTGGGCTGCAAGTAAGCTCTCTCTCTCTCTCTTCCAATTTTTCTTTCTGTTTTCTATTTATTTTGCTTTGTTTTGACTTAATAATAATACTAAACCATTTTTATTGCTTCTGAAATTATTTGTGGACGCAATATGGACTAACCCAAAGATGCACCATATTTTTCAGAATGATTGGAGTTATAAAAGTATTTATAGGAATTTATAACCCCAACTCAAATACAATAAGATTTAATTCGAAGACCAAAAATGCCTTGGAAAAATGTGCATGACCTCTGGTTAAGGTTTTAACCTTTTTCCAAAAATAATGAACATTTTTGAAGGGCATTTTAGGTTCATTAAAAATATTTGAATTTGAACCTAATTGAATTCATCTGGGGCTGGGGTTTGGTCATCCCCATTTCAAGTTTTCAAAAATTTAAACATGATGCATGGATGCTTATGCAGAGTCGGGCAAGGACTAGGCTAGGGCTGTGACAACTCACCCCCACTAACACTACTAGGGAAAAGCCTAGCAGCAGCGCGGGTTCTAGGTATATCAGTAGCGCGGGGTCTGGCGCTACTAATAAGGCGCTACAGCTAACACGTAGCAGCAGCGCGTGCACCCCCGCGCTACTGCTATACAAGTGTAGCAGCAGCGTGCTGCGCGGATGCTTGCTACTGCTAATGGCTCTAGCGCGCTTTACCTATACGCGCTACTGCTACTGTCACGCTACTGCTAACTTTTCTCCACTCGCTGCTGCTAATTTCAGCAGTTTTTGATTTTTTCTGCATATTTGTTTTGTATTTGAACAGGCTTTATACAGGAATCTTTAGCACATACAAATGTCATTATGATACACATACAAATGGCTGTGAGACCACAAATGTAATCATAGCATATACATACAAATAGTCTCATCATAGTCATCATCCAACACAAAGTGGTATCTTGTCATCATCACGAAAATAGCGATACATGCAAGTCTCGAATACTTGCAACTACAATGCCATCCATCTAAACAATGGTATACGCGAGAAGAGCTATCACTATGAGTGAGAGCGGAAGTATGCAGTACATGAGGCGGTGGTTATGAGTCCTCTCTCGCGCTAGCGTGAACCTCAAGTAACTAGCTTCTCCTTCTTGTCTGCTTTTGAAGCCTTTATGGCTGGCGCCCGAGACCCCATTCACTTGCGCCTGACACTCCTGCCACTCGTTGTACACCCCCGGAACCATCCCTTTGTAGACGACATAGCATTGCCATCTCGCCATCAAGAAACTAGGTACCTGTTAGAGATGCATCTTCATGAAGAGGATGTACAATCATATGCAACAAAATATACTAGAGCAACACGAAAAAGAAAGGGTTAGCAACTAGATGCAACATACAGTATGCAAACTAATTAACTAGAGTTACGCATGTCATCGTACGCAAACTAACAAAGTAGCATTACGCAAGTTCGGCAGGGACCGTGGACATCACAAAGTTTCATCGCTACAGAAAGTATACAAGTTCAACTGACACATATCATCATCATTGGCATCGTAAATCACTAGAAGTTCCATCCTTCCATATCATCAAGGATGGACCCTAGCTTCTTGAACGCCGTGAGGTCTAGATGTTGGATGCCTATGCGAGTTCGGACGTCAGCTCGCGATATAGGGCTGTGGTGGAACATCCCCTTCTCATCGATGATTTTTTTCATGATGATCGTCACAATGTCCCTTTGGATGTGAAAGAAGTCATCTCTAAGTTTATAATCCGCTTCTCCATGAGATTCTAGCCACTTGTGGATATGATCATCATTTCTGCTTGTCATGCGAATCTTTTGGTGATCCGTGCTGAACTCAATCATGAGATGGACGATGTAGAATCCATCCTTCTTGCCTGGTTTTGGGACATGGATGCAGGAGAAGTTAGTTTTATGCGCGAAACCCATCTTCTTGTTCCTTTGTTTCCTGATCTGCATGTGGCCACCTCTAATGCTGAAGCCTTGGAGAGCATCATCTAGAATATTCATTATGTGGGTGTAGTCCTTTCTCTCGTAGTCTCTAGAAGGGTCAAAATACACTACGTGGGAGACTCGCGGGTAAAGAACAATAAGGACGGAGCGCCCGTTGCTGCGGGAAAATACACCTCAAATTATTCTCCATATGAGTGAGAAGGAATGATTGAAATGTATGAAAGGATTGTACGGACCTGACTTACTTTGGATGATAAGGCAAGAGGAAAATTTCCTGGTCCTTATTCTGTACCATGAAGTTTTGGAGGTAGTCCCTAGCAGTTTCACGCTCAAAGTCGCCGAGACTCAAGAAAGACTCATGCATGTAGTATGGATCCACCACACAGATTTGCGAGACTTCTTCACTCTTCATGGCGGAGCTCATATGTTGCGCAAAAAGGAGGACGATTGTAAAATCGAGCCGCCTTGTCAGAAACATCTCAAAGATATGGTCAAACCGCAAGAAGAACACCTCCGCGGGCCGTGTGTTGACGTAGCACTTCCCCTCAGGCACACAAGCCGCGTATGTCGGATATCCTGGATCTTTTGAGGCTAGTAGGCTTTTCTTAGTCGACAACACATGGTCGTGCAGTCTTCTGAGATCCCCTGATAGTGCCTCCAGTGGTTTCGGCGGTAGCATCAGCTCACCCGTGAGATGGAACATGGTCGCACCTTTCACGGGTACACGCTCTTCAGAATCCATCATCTGGCTGCTATGTCCTCTGGCTTGTTTGGAGGCAGTTATCTTCCCCGATCTCTTCCTCTCCTTTTCCTTGGGCACACCTTCCAGACCCTTCCTTAACCCCTGCCCCAGGGTTCCCGGGCTAAGCACTGTACGACCCCCGGCTAGTTGAGCCTATGTTGAGGCGGCATCTTCATGCGTGTCCTATGAGGAATTCATGAAGAGAGACTTTTTGCAATCCTTTCAACGACCTTCCTGCTCGGGCATATCATCCATGTCCTCATTAGCATGCTGATAGCCCGGTTTGTCATATGGTTCACTCATCATATCTATGTCACAGCCATACGCGTTTGTATTGAGGAAACCCATAGGGTCGACCTCTGTCTCATCATCCATTCTCTATTCTACAGGACCGATTACATCAAACAGTAGTATTGCACCCCCTTCATCACGTCGTCCGCCGCTCTCACCCGGCACTACAGGAGCTGGTAATTGCATAGGCGTGATGGTGGTCTCCGCACATGCTTGTTGATGTGTAGTTATTGCTGTGCTCCTGGCCGGCTCCAAAAGAATAAGATTCTTTGGCCATAGCAGCACCCAACCCTTGCAGCCTCCAATCCGTGGCGGGGTCTCGTCGTCCTCTCCCACATGCTGTACTAGAGGAGGCAAAGCCTCGTGCCCCGATTTCACACTGGACAAGCTAACCCTAAAGTGCCCAGCGGGGATCGGCTGGTTGTGGAACGTTGGTTTCAAGGGGTTCATTATCATCCCCTTTCCCACGTCCACCTTCTGGCCTTTGATCAAGTAGAGTATGGTGCACGGGGTTTCTTCGGCCTGCAAACACATATGTCTGTGGTGTAAAACATCCGAAAGGCAAAGAAAATGGAATATTCTATATAAATAACTTGGTGCGACATGTAATTACCGTGACGGCGTCGAGCTCAGCCAAAGACGAAGGCCCACCTAGCGTGCCAGAGACTAAGGACGGGCTGCTATGAGCGGGAGCGACTGCAAGAGGAGGCCTGGTTGCATGAGCAAGTGATGGTGCGGTGTTGTTGTTGTTCATGGAGTTGCTCCCGATGAAACTGGGCATCGGGAAATCATGTACCGTCTTGTCTGGATTTTCCTTCGCCCAATTGATGATAGCTGGAACCAAGTTAGTAGCGAAATCATTTCTGCAGGAAGTTACAACCGCATTGACTGCCTGCTGTAGCAGCACATTTTTCTCCTCGACTGTTTTTTCCGCATCCTCAGCTGCTTTTTTCTCGACCATAAGCTTCACCTTTGGGTTGATGTCCGCCTGACTAAACTTTTTTTTCTGCTTCTTGGCCTCCAGGCCCTCGTTGTAAAACACCTTCCACGTGGCGCCGTCTCCAGCTCCGTGCACATGACCATATTGCGGCCGCTGGCCCAAAGGGAGTCCCTTAAGTTCGTTCAAGGCCCGGTTGAGAGGGGTGTCCCACTTGGACCTCATCAGAGAAGTAGGGCTTTCGGTTGCAAGCTGGTGTTGCTTCTCCTGCAGAAGGAGCATGAACCGTTTAGGAATGTGTAGTCGACTAGATATGGAGCTAAATGTAAGGTGCTAAAAGAATAATTACCAGTAGTCTAATCAATTTCCTCGTGATCTGGTCCGTGTAAAAAACATTTTTTTCCTTGTCCCACTTGTAGCGGGCCCTGATGAAGTCACGCTCCAAGGGGTTGGTGAACTTTGCGAAGGGGTTTGGGAGACCCGCGGCTTCATGTTCCGCATCCTCCTTATCCCATATGGGCCTTTTACCAAGGTAGCCACAGCTTCCGAGGCGATGCTTCCCTATGTTCCTTTGCTGAAGGCTCTTGAATTTTGCAGCCTTAGCCTTGGCTGCCTCGGTAGCGCAAGTGTCCTTGAACTTTTCGAACTCCTCTTCCGTGAATGTCGGATTTTCCTCCTGAATCTTGAACTGGGGTTCCTCAGCCTCAATAGCTCGTTTCACCCTCCCTTTCCAGGAGGCCAAATCATTGCTGAGCATGCCCATGGTTGTTCTATGTTATCATCCCGGTCGGGGAACTTGAATCTCTTGTGCAACTTCGTCAGGAGCAACTGCATCAAATGTTCTTTACTCCTTAAGTCATCATCGTTGATGCTCGCGTATTCCCGTAGGATGCATCCTACTTGGTTCCCATAGCACTTGCGAGGTTCTTCCGTCTCTAATGGCTCAAACTTGCCAGGTGCCATCTTTGTGATCACTAGTCGTCCAATCCCTAGTTTGTTAGGTTTTCGTATCCTCTGCTTCTTCTGCTTCTTCTTTTCGGTAGCAGCATCGGCGCCGGTACCTTCCCCCCCGGTTATCTTCCCCGCTGGTATCTTCCCCGCCGGTCTCGGTGCCGCCATCGGTGCCGGCGCCACCGGTGTCGATGTCGGCGTCAGTACCATCATCGAGGCCAACCTGCAAACCTTGCTTAGCAGTCAAATAGTCAAGGTACTCTTGTTCATCCTCATAATCCATATCGTCTGCATCTTGGTCAAAAGGCCTAGTTTCTTCGTTGTTCGACATGTTTCCTATGATTAAATCTCGTTTATTTCTAAAAGTATGAAAACAAGAGAAATGACATAAAAAAGAAATCTATGTGCCAGCACTCGATATGCCTACTATCTAGCACAAATCATGCCAAAATTCACGGAAAATTTCGGCATGACCTTTGTTAAAAAATGGACATATCGAGCGCCTGAAATTCACTGGAACGGAAATGAATCAACATTCCGGAGTAACATAGGCCACTCGGATCATTTACCAAAATTGAACCAAAACATCACATGTCCAAATGACATGTCCAAATTCCAAACATGACATGTCCAATTCAAATTTGCATATAAACTCAGCCTACCTAAATTTGCTTTAACAAGGGATGTTGATTTGGACAATTGCTTAAATGCTGCCTTTTCTTTTAACTACAATTGCTTAACCCTAAATTTCGGTCCTATTTTAAAACCTAGCTAAATTCATAACTAAATAGATAACCTAATTAACCTACTGCCCTAACTAAAACCTAAGTAAATTAACCGAAGAACCCCAGCTAGCAGAGAGAGGGGGGTTTATAGAGGGTGCAGGGGCGAGGAGGCAGGCCCGACGACGGCCGAGGTTGGGAGGGGAGGAAGCAGAGGAGGGAGGCGTGGCGCGTCAGGGTCGGGGGCGAGCGTCGGGGCGCGGCAGTGCGACGGGTGAAGAGAGAGTGGGGATTTGGGGGAGAAGAGGCGGGATGAAGCAGAGAGAGTGAGGATTTTGGGTTAAGTGGACGTAGCAGTAGGGTGTTTAGACCAAACGCGCTACTACTATTATAGGCAGCTATAGCGGTTTTACACGGAAACCACTACTGCTACCTTGACTAGCTGTAATTCTTTTTCAGTCAAGCGCTACTACTATAAATAGTTTTCCTTTTTCTTTTCCTTTATTTTCTCTCACTTTTTTCTTCTGAGAGTAGTGAACAAAGGGAAGGCGATATATATTGCATCATTTGACGTTTAAACATGTATATAAAATAGGAACATATATATTACATCATTGGACCCATGCATAATAATGGCCAAGTGTGTATACAAAATAGGAACACACACACACACACACACACACACACATATATATGTATATATATATGTATATATATTACATCATTTGACCGATAACATACAGTTCCTCAATGCTGATGTTTTCGTTTTTGAGTCAGCTTCTTTCCCTTCTTGTTCGTTGAAGAATAATTGAGCCCCTCATTGTGACTTTGCCTTTTCCATGGAGTACAATTTTTCTTAGTTAATGTAGTATTGATTCTTCTTTTGACGTATACTTCATCATCATCGTCATCTTCCCTCATTGGGTTGCTGTACTGATCGTAGTCTTCCTTGTTGGAGACTCCATCCATTCCAATGATGTTCCTTTTGCCACTCCTCACGACAACACGGCTGGGATTGCACGGGTCGGTTATGAAGAAGCATTGGGTCACGTGCTTAGCGTGTACCCATGGCTCGTTTTTTGCGATAGCGTTCACGGTAGCGCTCTTGGCGTCGGATATAGTCATGGTAGTGAAATTCCAGTTTTCTCTTTCGACATTCTTAGCCCATCTGACACAGAACATGTTCGTGTTGTGCAGTCCAGTGTAGTCAAGCTCCCAGATCTCCGACCCTTCCATAAAATCTTTCAGTTGCACTGTTATCACTGCCCGTCATGCATTCCATCGTCACCCTTGAGTTCTGATCATCACTGTCCATATCTTTGGCCTCCGTGTAGAACGTGTATCCGTTGATATCGTATGCCTGATAGGTTACGAGGTTGGGCGAGGGGCCATGTGCTAAGGCGTATATGAGCAATCCGTCCTTAGAGCCCTCCTCCGGGGGATTAGCAATAGTATGCTCTTTGAACCAATGCAGGAAAGTGGAGTTGTGCTCTCTAGTAACTTCGGCATCCGTCCTGCATACCCCCCGGTCACGATACTTCTTTGCGATAATTTCTTTGTGCAGTGCCACGAAACGATCTACCTCGTCTAGGTGTTGTAGCACTACCAAGTTTGCTCTGTCAAAGTCGTTGTGTCGATCTGAGTATGCCACATGCAGTTCCCTGCCACCGTTGGAGTGACCTTCTCCTTTGAGCCTCACATCGTGCTTGTTAACGGGCAAACCAACACTAACACCAGGCGACGGCAGTTCTGCGCCATATAGAAAATTCTCACAGAAAGAGATGCACTCTTTTGTCAGATAGCGCTGGACGATGCTTCCATCTGGACGGGACATGTTACGAATGAATCCTTTGATGATCCCATTCATCCTCTCAAACAACATCATGTTGTGCAGAAATGACGGCCCCAGGTCTATTATGTCATCCACAATATGGACACACAGATGCACCATCACGTCAAAGAACGCGGGCAGGAAGTACATCTGAAGCTCATTCAGTATCACAACGATCTCTTCCTGTAGCCTTTGGATCTGCTTCATGCTGATCGACTTTCGAGAGATGACGTAGAAAAAGTTGCAGAGACCAATAAGCGTGTCACGGACGTGCTTGTCCATTATCCCTCTAAGGGCAACATGTAGTATCTGCGTCATCATCACATGACAGTCATGGGACTTCATCCTGCTGAACCTTTTCTTGTCCATGTCTAGATATCTGCTTATCTTGCCACAGTAACGGGAACTAACTTTGACTCCGGTAAGGCACTTAAAGAATTGACCGATCTCAGCCTGACTTAAGGTGAAGCAAGAAGGGGGGCAATAATCCTCTTTCTTTATTTTCTTGCCCTTCTTCTCCCGTGCCTCTGTCTCCATCTCTGTCTTGTCTGACATTTTACGGGGCGGCATGTGCAGATCTTCCCTGATTTTCAAATATTGCAAGTCTTTTCTTGCATTCGGCCCATCCTTGGTCTTATCCGGCATGTTCATCAGTGTCGTGAGCAAGCTCTCAAGGACATTCTTACAGATATGCATTTGATCAAGGCAATGAGGTGTATCGAGTTTGTCCTAGTACTCCAAGTCCCAGAACACAAATCTCGTCTTCCATACCTTCAGCAGCGGCTCCGACGCCTTTCTCATCGTCTTTCCCGGCGCGGGGAACTCCTTCCAGTTTTTCAACAGCTCATCGATTTCGGCACCGCTCCGCTTACGTGGAGGTCCTCGAGCTCAGCGTGACCATTGAATAGATCTCCATGGTTTATCCATGGGTCATCCTGTTCGAGCCAACTTCGATGCCCCATGTACATGATTTTCCCAGACCCGCCATCTTTCTTTGATGTTAGCTACTGAGACGTTGTATCATCCATGCACCGCATGCATCTGCAATATCCATGGCACACCTGGCGTGCGACATATCCGTAACCAAGATAGTCGTGCACTGTCGTGATCAGCGCAGCTCTCATGTAGAAATACTCGCCTTTGCTAGCATCCCATGTCTTAGCCGGTGTTTTCAATAATGTGTCTAACTCCTCTTGAAGTAGCCCCTAGATACAAATTAATATTATTTCCTGGTTGTTTCGGCCCTTGAATAAGCATGCTCATGTGAATGTACTTCGACTTCATGCACAACCATGGGGGAGGTTGCACATCCATACAAACATGGTCCATGTGCTATGGTTGGTGTTCTGGTTGCCAAAATGATTCATGCCATCGGTACACGCGCCGAGCACGATGTTCCTTACATCACATTCGAAATATCGATAGAAGTTGTTCAACACTCTCCACTGGCTCCCATCCTTAACATGTCTCAGCTTTAGATCATCTCCATCGTTGGGCTTCTTCCTCTCCGCGTGCCACCGCATTAGCTTTGCTTCCTTGGGATCTACAAAATACCGCTAGAGACGGAGTGATCGGTAAGTACCATACAACTTTCTGGGGACATTTCTTCCCGGCCTTCTTGTATCGAGAGGCATTGCACACCGGACAACTTGTTTTTTCCGCGTGCTCCTTCCGATAAATTATGCAATCGTTGATGCATGCATGGTATCTAACGTGCGGCAGATCAAGAGGGCACACGATCTTCTTGGCCTCATCAACACTAGTAGGACATAGATTCCCCGCGGGAAGAACATCCTTTAGGTACTTGAGATGCTCATCGAGGCTAGTGTCAGTCCATTTGTTTTTAACCTTCGTCTTCAGAAGTTGGAGCGTGAAACTCAAGCGAGTCACCTCAGGATTGCAACCATCATACAATGGAGTATTCGAGTCTACCACCAGTTGCTCTAGCTTAGCCTCCTCTCTAGAAGCAGCTCTCTCAGTACTCGTCTCCTTGCGAAGCAATGCTTGAACACGATTGAACTTAGTACCGATGAACTCTACTTCGTGGAGTCCATGTCGTTCTCTCTGCCGCCATGTCCGACCCCTTCTCCGCCACCATGTTCGGCCACTTCCCCGCCGCCATTATCGATCATCTCTTTGTCTTGCCCCGTGTCATCATTTCCTGCCCCGTCGGCGTCCTCAACATCGTCATCCTCCTCTTCAATTATCCATCGAGTATAGCCATCCATGAAACCAGTCATGAGCAGGTGCGCTTCGACACGACCATCGTCATAGGGGTAGAGCCAAACGATTCCTTTGCTTTTTCGACACGAACATAAACCTCTGTTTGGTTATTTTTTTTCATGTCCTGCACTGCCGACCGCAACCACCTATCCACCATCGTTCCACTGACCATCATGAACGTCTGCACGGCAATAAAAAACAAATTGGTTATAAAAATGCGTGCATGCATCAAATTCATACAAAAATTCGGCATGACCTTCCCTAAAAATAGGACATATATAGATCTAGAGTTTGCCCGGAATTCGCCGAGACGGAAATAAATCGACATTTCGGCAAAACATAGGAAACTCAAAAGCACAATTTGGCATCAACTCATGCCACACACACAATTTCCATAATATTGCCCAATTATCATATCACACACACATATACATATTTCCATTTTGCAAAAGCATGAATTTTAATCACCTCTATCTCGAGATCGAGCACATGGTGGAGATGATGATGTAGGAAGATCAAAAGTGCACAAAGCTCGTCTGGACAAAGATAGGTCTAGTTAGGGGGAAAATAGGTCACTTGAATAAATGCTAATCTACCTAGCTAGCTAATTTGGGAGGAGACAACTTCAACTAGTGGAGGGAAGGAAAAAGATAAAGGAGATGCATTAATGGAGGTGGTGTAGTTAGCTAGGAGTAATGAAGAGAGAGAAAGGTAGGTAGAAGAGGGAGAGTAATGGGGGAGAAGTCTTGAGGAAGAAGAAGAGTGAGAGAGGGAGGATGTGGGAGGTAAGGGAAAGGGAGGAGAGGAGATGGGGGAGGGGAGGACGGGTGGGGAAAAGGTGGTGGGGTGCTGCGCCTTAGCAGTAGCGCGGGAGGAACAGAGTGCTACTGCTAAGGGTGTAGCAGCAGTGCGCTTTACAAACACGCGCTACTCCTAAACGGGCCAACCGTGAGGACAATTTCAAAATTAGCAGCATCGATGTGACAAAAAAGCGCGCTACTACTATTGCTTTAGCAGTAGCACGCATCGCGCCTCTGCGCTGCTGGTAAACTAAGGATGTTGGGTTCTGTCAGTACATTTTTGTAGCAGCACGGTTTATCCATCAAGCGCTACTGCTAAATTTTCATCAGCAGCGTGCTTTCTTGAAGATCGCTACTGCTAAGTAGCAGTAGCGCCTCTTTTTGAGCCGCGCTGCTGCTAAGATTCTGTGTATAAGGTTTTCCCTAGTAGTGTAACCAAGAATCTCGTCCCGAGATTCAAGACATGAGGTAAGAAGACAGGTATGACACAAAGCCAACTCAATCTTCATGATCTAGATTGCACTTCGTAGGAACGTTGATTCCTTGCATCATAACTCGATCTTGACGTCTTTGCTTTAGAGATCTTTATCCAACACGACAACGAGAAGAAAAGAGCTCTAGAGGAATCGATCTTCTCGAAGATCGAGCAACTCACGACCATCACATGGAATGAGACATAATAACTTCTCTCGAGCTGAGACACAAGACATACATCAAGAGGGAAGGAAAGAAACATATATTGAAGGTTCAATTTGGTAGGAAACAATCCCACGTTGGAGTAGGATGGTGCATGGTTTCAAAGTAGCGAGGAGGTAATTGCCCTGATTCCATAACGGGACACCTTGAGGAAGGTGACTCGTAGAAGTATTCCCTTGAGTGGCAAAAGAATTACTTTTGATACAAGATCACTGAAACTCTTTATACCAGCATGAAGCAATCACAATCAATCATCTGAAGGAGTTCGAAAGAATGATATACTCGGACTAGGATGGATGATGTACCTTGTTGAAGACAATGTAATGGATGATTTTTGCCTATCATCGAAAATGTATTGGACCGATGGTAGGACCACTTTTGAAGATGATCCTGAACATCATTTACTAAGAAGGGCAGCCCATGGGAAATTGGCACAATGGCGATGCAAGCTAGGAACAAAATGCGAATGTTGGGAATGATTCTAGTAACTGGGGAAAAACTCAACAGTCATGAGTGATTCCACTGTTTGAATGGTTATAGTATAATCAAGGAAACCAAGAGCACAAGGACCCCTAAGGAACAACTCGTAGAATAAGTCACATGAAATCCTCATGGAGAAGATGGTCAAATAGCTCAATCAAGATACTACAATGATAGATCTTCTGGCTAGGTGTGTCGTCCAGAACATCAACCTTGTCGGGACCTACATCACAGATCTAGGAAAAGTCCCAACCATCATATCTGACTGAGATTCAGAACTGGTTGGTAACATAGATATTTCAGACAACATGTCTGGAAAGAAAGTTTGCAACACAATTCGATAAGATGACCTTGCAAGATTCCTGGGAAATGAACTACGATAGCAAGCTCCAAAACATGAGCTAGTTCTGCTACATACATGTGAACATGTTGTCCAAGACAAGCATGACCACGTAGAAGTCTTACAACAAAACACTGACGAGTTCAGGTGGGGAACCATCATCGAGGATATCCTTGCATAAGTCTAGCTCTTAAGAAGAAAATTCTTTTCCTTGAACAAATCAATGAGTGGCTTGGTGTGCTAGGGACACATATAGAATGAAGGTTGCAAGTCTCCAAACCACAGAATACTCCACACGTATGCATGACTGACTTGGAATGATTCTAGAGGAAGCAAAAATAAACTTTCTTGAATTCATGGTGGCAACTTTCACCAAATGCAGGTGTATTAGAGGAAGTCACTTCTTTCATCCAACATATGCTTCATGCACGGGACATGAAGATAATGCTTATAAAAGTTTCCAACACTAGCTTAATGTCCAACAAAATCATGGAGAATATAGGAATCTTGTCGATGGGCTCAACAACAATTCATCCAGGTTTCCATATAAAGGGAATTCCACAATCATGTGAACAAGGTGATAGCATTGGTCAGACCCAAAAGATGTAATGGTGTATGCTCGAGGAAGTAACCACGAGTAAGACAACATTATGAGCATCGTTGGTTCTGATTTGATTTGACAATAGCCCAGGCTCGAATCAAAGATTGGATAAGATAATGGCACCGACAACTGATCACGAGGATCAATCAATGAAGATATCATCTTTCTTCAACACACACACACACACACACACACATACCCACACACACACACACACACACACACACAAGGATATCCCTTTGGAATGAACTGAGTCAGACAACCTTTCATCTTCCAACTCTCCAAGTTGTCGGTTAGCTTAACCAACTAGCTCAGGGTGTCCAACATAGATTCTTGGAGAAAGCATGGTTTAGAGGAAAACCAACATGATCTTGAACTCAACATAGCGGTCAGGGAACAACTTGGTAATACTTCCGAGAAGATATTCGGAAAACCCCAAACCACCGATATGTTGCTAAGCTCGAGAACAACCTTGCTTTTCAGAGCAAGATGATATGATCAAGTAAGCAAGGGATTGACACCATCCTAACTCATTGATCGAAGAGTGCACCAGGAAATATTGACTAGGTTGCACGATTAATCTTAGAATGGTGATTTGATAACCAACATGCTAAGAATGAAATTATTGTCCTTTTAACTACCAAGCAATGGAGTTGCGAGGAGTATTGATTTCACACATCATAGTTCACTCGTCGACATTCCGGTTACAACAACACCGGGACCGAGGAATGAATAATGATGGTGAGAAGTATCACTGCATCAAGAATTCATAAGAGCTGGTGCAATTTTCATGACAATCCTAACATAAAGGGTGTAATACTCCAGGGTGAAATAGAACAAAAGCTGGAATGACATTTTGATCTTCGGAATACAACTAATTTGACCAAAACCTAGAAATGGATAAGATACTGGAGTTTGTTTCTCCTAGTCATTCTAAAATAGAATGGCTTGACGGACCACGAGATTGATAGGCATCTATGAACACGATTGCACACATACTCTTGACTATCAAAGTATCAATTGACAGACGAAGGTTAGAAAACAATTAAAGAGGGACAACTCAAACGAACATATGATTTTCTGAGTTGTGGATGCATAGATTAGTATGTCAAACCAAGTTCAATGTATTTCTTCTGGATAAGCCATGCAGAAAGGTAGGACTGGCTGAGTCACAAACATAATGGAGAACTCATCAAGAGCACTCTGGTTGTGATCTTTTGGTTCAAAAGAACTTCTGCCATATTGGTTCATGATATTGGAAGAATGATATACCACAGACCTCGAGGACTATCACAAGGTTACTAATATCCTAATGAAAGGAGCAAACACTAGCAACATGAAGTAAGTATGGTGAATCTCGGGTTCAAGAACCCAGGAATAGGATACCTACTAACTAATAACATCACATGATGCTTTCGAGAATGACAGCCAGAATCATCATGCTCGGAACACAAAACATGGCTAGATTACTAGGTGATTCCCCAAGACACATAGGGTCATAATAATAGCTCCAACATATATGTCGAGGCAACAGTGTACCTCAACTCACTGATTCAGTGTGGTTAACTTGGCGTAAAAGACATCGGAATCAGGGGGGAAAGATTTGCAAATGCATCAGATTATTTAGAAACCTGGGATGACTCGGATAGCATAACGGTTGTAATTACTCAAAAAGATTTCAGACATCCTGCAACATGGTGGCATAACCACTCAACATCACAATATCAAGGTTTCGAGACCAACTGTTATCACACGGAGGTAGTAGAAACTGAACTGAGCTTGAAGCCACCAATCTTATAAGTCTATGGATAGTACCATGTGATCCTGATAGAAAGAAGAGAAAGCCTAGTTCCATAAACCCGTAGGAAAGATAGGATGACTCGGATCAGAAGGGCATACGGTAAAGAAGTAAAAAGAGTCTTATGTTCCCATCCACAATCAATTCCCTTATATAACTAAAGAATTTTCAGATTTGACTTTGACCAGTTTGGCTTGGTAATCCTATAGGCAGTCAGGCTCTAATACCAAAGTTGTCAGGACCCCGATCCTAAGTCACACCAATCTAGAACGTAACACATCATATAACTTTGCGGCCTCACGCATGGTAAACCCACGGGTGCCACCTTACCTGGCCCGGGACCGTTTGCGCCTTTTGGATCACGTATATGATAGTGTCTCTAGCATCCATATGAGAGAGATCCCGGGCCGACATGACTAGTCGTAAACCCAAGGTGGCACTAACTTACAGGGACATGCATACATGACCCAACAATGCACGTGTCGGTCATCAACGTACGAACCCAAGTCATAGCAAGCTACAAGGACTTAAAGGAACAACACGTGACATTTCCCCGAAGGGACAGACACAGGAGCAAAGAAGGACACATGCTGATCATCCCATGTGTTCCGGAGCAGTAGCAAGTTACCATGGCTCAGTGGAAGCACAAGGAGACACTTCCCCATAAGAGAGGCTACCAAGAACAAACAACTAGATTGTCGGATCCCACACATACCAAGCATTTCAAAATCATACACACAATAAGCTCGATATGTGCAAATACAACATGGCATCACAACAAAACTCTACGACTCAAAGTATTTATTCAAAAGGCTCTGAAGAGTCATACATAGTAAGAATTACAATCATGGGTCACATGACCCAACATACAGAGCATACAAGCAATGGAAACATAACATGTCTGAGTACACACAACTACAGATGAAAAATGCTGAGAAGCCTGACTATCTACAAGACCCTCCCAAGGGTACAAGATCATAGCTAAGGTAAAGAGCTAAACGTCGGAGTCCACGCGGAACTACTAGTGAGACTGAAGTCTCTCTGCAAAAACATAAATTAAGAAAACGTGAGTACAAATGTACCCAGCAGGACTTACATCAGATCAGTCTACATATGCATCAGTATCAACAAAGGGGGTGGTGGAGTTTAACTGCAGCAAGCCAGCTTTGACTCAGTGGCTATCCTGTACTACGACTGCTGGTAACTCTTTTGAGGTGGCGCACATGAGTCCACATATTCATCATATAAATAAACCACTATGGATCCGCTCCTGTCTCCCTACGAGAAGGCCATCCATAGCACTCACGCTTATCCTGCGCATTTTAGAGTATCCACTTTCACTTGTCTATGAACTGCATAAGCAACCCAGTAGTCCTTTACCGCAGACGCGGCTATTTGAGTAGATCATGTTAACCCTGTAGGGGTGTACTTCTTCACACATGCTCTTGCCACTTACCGCCATGTACACGTCATGTATCTTGGCAACCTTCAAGCAGAAGCCTGGCGAGGGTGTCGACCACTACCTGACTAACCACAAAAGTCCCTAGTCCAGGTTTATCGCCTATTTAGGTTCCATCGGCAGGGAGTCCGGCCGAGATTTCAACTACGGCCCCGAACGATGTGTGCAGGGTTCCTGGGGCACCAAACGGGCATCTCGATACACCGTGCCACGTACCTGCCGCATCATAGCCCAACCCTAGGGTCAGCATCACGCACGGCCTCCAGTATACTACAAACACCAAAAACTACTTGCAACTCTTGGACAGAGGACAAGGGCGGTTAATAAGTCGAGATGATCCATTGGTTTCGGGCCCAACGCGTGGTAGTAACTGTTCTTGGATCACAAACACAGAACTCAGTTCCTGAGGATGATTTCAATGAGACAACCCACCATGTACTCCTACATGGCATCTCACCGCTACCTTTACCAAATCATGTTCACACACTTAGCTCTCAATAGTAGAACGTAATGACCACATTCCAATTCATCCCCGATGAATCATACCTGACACAACATTAAGCAATAGCAGGCACAACAAGCAAGCATAAATGAGTAGGCACATCATGGCTCAGACAACTCCTACTCATGCTAGTGGGTTTTAACTATTTACTATGGCAAAGACAGGTCATGTAGAGGAAAAGGGTTCAACTACCGCAACAAGTAACAGTTGAATCTTTGTTGTCCTAATGCGGTAAAAGAGAGCGGGAGCGAGAGATTGGGATTGTATCGGAATGCTCAATGGGGGGTTTGCTTGCCTGGCACTTCTGAAGATAGAATTGTGTCTTCATCAGTGTTATCGATCACATCGTCGGAACAACGTCTACTGAAGGGGAAAAACACCAGCAAACAAGAGGGGACACAATCAATGCAATGCAACAATGATGCATGAACGTGGCATCGCAATATGCTGTGATTTGGGCTAATGCAGCTAGCAACAAATTAAATGGAGTAACTTTGAATACAAGACTCAAATTCAAACTCCATATGTGATTATTCAAATGCAATTTAATTGATTTGACCTGATCAGCAGGCATAGTTTTCTCAAACATGCATGGAAATGGTAAAGATGGATAGATTGATTTTTTTGATAATTTTTCATATATAAATTATTTATTCTGAGCTACGGTTAATTTTCTATGAATTTTTGAAGTTTATAACATTTCCTGGATTTGATAAATCATTTTTGAAATATAAAATCACCAGAAAATGGTTGTGATGTGAGCATGAGGTCAGCCTAGCATCAACAAGTCAACTGGGCTGCCCCTGGTCAAACCTGACCAGAGGGGCCCACTGGTCAGTGGCTCTGTTACTAACAAAAAGAATTAGTGTTAAGATTAACCTAAACAAAAATTAGTCAGGGCAGGGCCCACATGTCAGTGACTCCAGGGGGGTGGGGGGGTCAAAACCTGGTCAACACAGCTAATCCCGCCAGTCGGTTGACGCCGGCGAGGCCAGACACGGTGGGGCACCTTGGGTTTCGCCTACAGGGCATCGCTAGGGGCGCCGCCTGGCTCTACAGAGAGCTGGAGCGATGGCATGTCGGATGGTGGCGGTGGCTGGGACTGGGGTGGCGGGAATCAACGACGGTGAGCTCAGTTGCGGCCGCTGGAGTTCGGACGTGCTTTTAGCTGCCGCAGCGTGCAAAAGGGCGGATTCTTGTGCTAGGAATACTCTACGGGATGCCACGGGCGCGTTGGACTCGTCGGGGTGACCAAATGGTCACCGGAGCTACGTTGACGGCGAGCTCGGGCGGTGGCGTGCTACTATCAGCAAGGGGGCAACGTCTATGGCAAGCAAACAAAGTGAAGAAGAGGGGGGTTAGGTCATGAGCTCATAGCACATCGGATGAGGTCATCGACGAGCTCGGGGGCGCACGGGTGATGGAAAATCGGCGACGACCATCAGCGGCAGTCGAGGATGAAGACGAGTTTATTATCGATGGAGCGGGGTATCCCGCGCTGCTTGGATCCGTGGAGAGAATGAAGACGATGCCCCAGAGCTCTTGGACACGTCATGGGAGCAAGGGGGTGGCTGTGGCCGCGGTAAACGGCGTCGGCGGCGACAAGCTCCATTTGGTGGGTGTGAGAGAGAGAGGGATCTAGGGGAGGTGTGAGGATGAGGGAGAGAGCGAGGGGGTCTAGGAGGTGTCATGGCGTCCCGAGCGGCGTCGCGGAAGGGGGCTGGCGGGCAGGGAGAGAGGAGGTGGCCACGGCGTGTGCGTGTGCGCGTCGGCCACACGCCCTCCTGCCTACTGGCAGGAGGTTGAAGACGGTGGTGGTTTTGGTGGGCTGGGCCAGGTAAGTGGGCCGCCAGGTGGGCTGCAGGTAAGCTCTCTCTATTCCTATTTTTCTTTCTGTTTTCTATTTATTTTGCTTTGTTTTGACTTAGTAATAATACTAAACCATTTTTGTTGCTTCTGAAATTATTTGTGGATGCAATACGGACTAACCCAATGACGGTGACACATACCTAGGGTAGGGTCCTAGGCCTGACCTACATGCCCTTCCCAAGGACAGGACATAAGAAGCCAAGGCCTACAAAGTTAAGAGAAAGATACCAACTGGAATCTTTTAAGAGTGCAATCCACTCGACGACCCATTCCACTCAGATATCCCAATTCCACTCGACCGGTGTTATTTCACTCGAAAGACAAGAAACCACTCTGAAGACAAAAGACCTAAGGTCACCCCTGAATGGCAACAGTCAGGCATTCACTCCATAGCCATTAAGATCATTAATACGGGCGTTACCAGTAATGCTCGGGACTTAACTCTCACTGAACCCCTCCCCTCTGGCACAATCTATATAAGCCACCCCTTCCCTCTGGCACAAGGGTGATCACCCCCTGTAACTTTAACACACTTCGATCGACAAAGCCTCCAGAGGCACCAAGACGTAGGGCTGTTACCTTCTTTGTGAGGGGCCTAAACTCGTAAATCACCACAGCTAGGGCCTGATCTCTACTCCTACGTACCCCCTACTTCTACTATCAGACTCACTCCCAAGACAGTTGGCGCCCACCGTGGGGCAGGCGTCTTAGCGACTTTCAGTGAGGTTGCAGTTTTCCGTTCTTCATCAACATGGTTTCGGGCGGTGGTTTTCCTTTGGGCCGCGAGATCCGTCTCAACACGCTCGCCTTCATCGCCGATGACTCGGCCTGGCTCTAGGAGGTACCCCTCGATGTTGAGGCGCTCCCCGTCCGTGGGGCGACGCACTTCCGCGCAAGTTCTTGCGGCATCCTTCTGCGGTAGCCGTCGACCCAGTATCAGTTGGCTCCAGCGGCGTCTTGGCTCCCTGCCACTCGCCGCCGCAAGCAATCTGGTCGCTCGCAGTTCCAGCGGTGGGTGAAGCACGCGGTGGCCCGTCAGTCGGCCACCCCCCAGATCGTGGCGATCGAGCCCGATGACTCCTTGTATGGCTTGTCGACCGGCCATGCAAACACTCTTTTTGACTGTGGAAGCAACGACCCTGCAACAGAAGTTCTGATGGTCGACTCCAATCGCAGCCCGACGGGGTTTCCCTGTGGCACATGCGGTAGCGGCAGTCGTGCATGTGGCAATGACGAGTATTGCCCTGAGGCTCTCACTGCGGAGCGGAGGGAGGAGTTGCAGTGTAGGCGAGATCGGGCCTTTGAAGCTCTCCAGATCCCCATCATTGGGGAGACCTCCGAGGCTCAAGCCTTGGAGGCTGCGCATGTTTCCACTATGGCTGAGCGCATGCGTCTGGAGAATCTTCAGGAAGCCCTCGACGACCGCGCTCGCACCCACATTCCAAGTTCCAGTCGACGACACCGATAGTTGTTCCTGACTGAGCCCAGAGATGATTGTCAGGTATTCCGTACTCCAACCCAGAATGTTGCAGCAGCTGCCCGTATAGAAAATTCAATCCAATCGTCCTGTTCTGAGGCTGGCAGAGGGTTACAACAAATATGTGCGTTGCTCAAGGCGGCTGGGGAGAAGAACTCTGCTGTTTCCCAGTAGCGCAACAGGATCCACAACAGATCAGTCATAGCAGATCACTCAGCACATAGCCCAAGGTCGCCCTTATGGCATGGAGGTGTGGTTATCACCAGGATCAACACTTGGACAGAGGGCATGGGCGGTTTTTCCTTGATTCGATCGTGATGACCGCTGTCGAGTGCTTAGACCCCCTCTGAGGGGTGGATCGTACATGCTCCGGCGGTACGATGACAGGCGCACGCATGGTGATGAGCGAAGGGTTCCAATTGACCCCAGAGAACCTGGGTTTGATGCAACATTGTTACTTGTGCATGGTTTGGTTGACAGAGGCAGATCCAACGGAGAATGTTTGGACAGAGGTTATCTAAGTGGGATCAGAGAGTTCGTCTCTGGACCCGAGTGTTTCAGCAGGGTCCTCCGAGCCACTACAATTCCTCCCAACTTCAGATTGGCAGCAGGAGTAAGCAAGTTCACTGGCGAGTCGAAGCCAGACACTTGGTTGGAGGATTACCGAGTGGCAGTACAGATCGGTGGGGGCAATGATGAGGTAGCCATGAAGCACCTGCCCCTAATGCTTGAGGGCTCTTTTCTTCTACTTCTTTCTTCCTCTCTAGTCTCCGGACTTAGCTCATGTATGGGGATCCGTTCTCCTCTCTCTCACACACATTGTAATCTCCGGATACATACTCAGATAAAACAAGCCTCTCCGGAGCACGAGAGTAGAGCTGTTATCTCCACCTCGAGAGGCCCAAACTCGCTAAAACTACTGCGTCACCCATATGCCTCTCGATAGATCATGCTCCTTTACCCTATCCCTTATTATTGTCAGAATCGTTCCCACGACAGTTGGCTCCCACCGTGGTTCTGGTGCTAGAGTGGTTCTGGTGTCCCCAAGAGGCGACAAGCTCAAGTATGTCCTCCAGATTCATTTTGATTTGTCCAATAATGAAGCTGAATACGAAGCACTTCTCTATGGGTTGTGTATGGCCATCTCACTCGGCGTCCATCACCTGATGGTCTACGATGACTCAGATTTAGTGGTTAATCAAGTGATGAAGGAGTGGGACGTCAGAAACCCTACCATGACTGGATACTTCAACGCAGTGAGAAAATTGGAGAAAAAGTTCGAGGGATTGGAGCTTCACCACATTCCCTGACTCAAGAATCAAGCAGCTGATGACTTGGCAAAAATAGGTTCCAAGCGAGAACCCATCCCCAGCAATGTGTTTCTGGGACATCTCCATTCCCCATCAGTGCAAGAGGATCCTTTCAATGAAGAACCTCCCCAGGCGATAAGTCCAACCAATCCGACTGGGATTGATGTTCCGGTAGTAATTGATCTTGTTATGGAAATCCTGGTGATCACTCCCGACTGGACAGTGCCTTACATTGCGTACGTACTCAGAAAGGAGCTCCCTAAAAATGAAGTCGAAGCACGTCAGATTGTCCGCAGATCCAAAGCCTTCACTGTAAAGGATGGGCAGCGCTATAGAGAGAGTGTCCCTGACGTGGCTCAGCTATGTATTTCTCCAGAAGAGGGTCGACTGATTTTGGAAGAAATCCACTCGGGGACCTGTGGCCACCATGTGTCCTCTCGGACCATCGTAGCCAAAGCATACCGAGCAGGATTCTACTAGCCATGGGCCAATGAGGCCACAAAGGAGATAGTGGATAAGTGCACATGATGTCAGTTCTATGCAAACATGTCTCACAAACCAGCATCTGCACTAAAGACTATTCCACTCATTTGGCCATTTTCCATTTGGGGCTTGGATATGGTTGGCCCACTCAGGACTGGTAGAAGTGATTTCAGTCATCTCCTTGTGGCAGTCGACAAATTCACCAAATGGATTGAGGCCAAGCCTATAAAGAGCTTAGATTCAAGCACATCAATCAGTTTCATATGAAAGTTGACATTCTGATTCGGGGTTCCACACAACATCATCACGGACAACGGCTCAAATTTTGACTTGGAAGAGTTCAGAGCATATTGTGCCTCCCAAGGGAGTGGACTACGTATCCGTTGTGCACCTGTAGTTGAATGGACAAGTCGAAAGGGCAAATGGTCTGATCCTCCAAGGTTTGAAGCCACAGCTCATGCGCAACCTCAAGCACATAGCTGGGGCTTGGGTGGCAGAGCTGCCATCCGTCCCGTGGGGATTGAGGACAACTCCCAACCGATCCACCAACTGAACCCCTTTCTTCATGGAATATGGAGCCGAAGCTGTACTGCTGAGTGATCTACTTCATAATGCACCCTGAGTGGAACTC
Organism: Triticum dicoccoides; assembly: GCF_002162155.2. Lineage (NCBI taxonomy): Eukaryota > Viridiplantae > Streptophyta > Magnoliopsida > Poales > Poaceae > Triticum > Triticum dicoccoides. Next base: position 330,754,002 of record NC_041381.1, read on the forward strand.
TATTCTGAAGCTAAGGCAGAGCAGGCACGCTAGGATGTAGTGGACCTCCTAGAAGAGGAACAGGAGATGGCTTTGATTCGATCCGCAATCTATCAACAAGATCTCCGTCGATTCCACGCAAGGAATGTCAGGGGCCAAGCATTTCAGGAAGGAGACCTGGTGCCCCGAGTGGATCAGCAGCGACCACACAAACTCACCCCTACATGGGAAGGCCCCTTAATTGTCACCAAGGTGCATCACAATGGGGCGTACAACCTTTACAACCTAGCTCAGCAGAAAGACGAACCGTGTGCTTGGAACGCTGATCTTCTCTATCGTTTTCATACATGACAGTCAGATTCTCAAGATGTAATAAAAGTACTTGGTCGGTTGTTGATAAACTAAAAGTGATAAAGAAAAACTTTTACAAACTCTGTTTGCACTTGTTGTTGTAAACATGAAAAGCCAGCATTCAAGTTTCAGCAAATATTATGAACTAACCATACTCAAAATAACACATAGGTCTCACAATTACTCATATCAATAACATAATCAGCTAGCGAGCCATAATAATAAAACTCAGATGACAACACTTTCTCAAAATAATTATAACATGATATAACAAAATGGTATCTTGCTAGCCCTTTCTGAGACCGCAAAACATAAATGCAGAGCACCTTTAAAGATCAAGGACTGACTAAACATTGTAATTCATGGTAAAAGAGATCCAGTCAAGTCATACCCAATATAAACCAATAATAATGAATGCAAATGACAGTGTGCTCTCCAGCGGGTGCTTTTAATAAGAAGGGATGATGACTCAACATAAAAGTAAATAGATAGGCCCTTCGTAGAGGGAAGCAGGGATTTGTAGAGGTGCCAGAGCTCGATTTTAAAATAGAGATTGAATAACATTTTGAGCAGCATACTTTCGCGGTCAACGCAACAACTAAGAGATGGATGTATCTTCCATACTACATGCATTATAGGCAGTTCCCAAACGGAATGGTAAAGGTTTATACTCCCCCAACCACCAACAAGCATCAATCCGTGGCTTGCTCGAAACAATGAGTGCCTCCAACATACAACAGCCCTGGGGGAGTTTTGTTTAATTATTTTGATTTGCTTTGATCTTTTTAGATCATGGGACTGGGCATCCCGGTTACCGGCCCTTTCTCGTGAATGAGGAGCAGAGTCCACTCCTCTTGAGAATAACCCACCTAGCATGGAAGATATAGGCAGCCCTAGTTGAAACATGAGCTGCTCGAGCATACAAAACAGAATTTCATTTGAAGGTTTAGAGTTTGGCACATACAAATTTACTTGGAACGGCAGGTAAATACCGCATATAGGAAGGTATAGTGGACTCATATGGAACAACTTTGGGGTTTAAGGAGTTTGGATGCACAAGCAGTATTCCCGCTTAGTACAGGTGAAGGCTAGCAAAAGACTGGGAAGCGACCAACTGAGAGAGCGACAACAGTCGTAAACATGCATTAAAATTAATTCACACCGAGTACAAGCATGAGTAGTATATAATCCACCATGAACATAAATATCGTGAAGGCTATGTTGATTTATTTCAACTACATGCGTGAACATGTGCCAAGTCGAGTCACTCAATTCATTCAAAGGAGGATACCATCCCACCATACCACATCATAATCATTCTAATAGCATGTTGGCACGCAAGGTAAACCATTATAACTCATAGCTAATCAAGCATGGCACAAGTAACTATAATCTCTAAATGTCATTGCAAATATGTTTACTTCATAATAGCTGACTCAGGAACGATGAACTCATCATATTTACAAAAACAAGAGAGGTCGAGTTGATACCAGCTTTTCTCATCCCAATAAGTCCATCATATATCGTCATTATTGCCTTTCACTCGCACGACCGAACGATGTGTATAATAATAAGAGTGCACGTGCATTGGACTAAGCTGGAATCTGCAAGCATTCAACTCAAGAGAGAAGACAAGTAATATGGGCTCTAAATTAAATAAACAATCATGCATATAAGAGCCACTAAGCATTTTCAATATGGTCTTGTAGACCCCTAAAGGAAAGAAAAGAAAAGAAAACTATTTACATGGGAAAGCTCCCAACAAGTAAAAGAAGAACGAGAAATCTTTTTGGGTTTTCATTTTAATTCCTACTACAAGCAAGGAAATTAAACTAACTATTTTTTTGGTTTTTCTTAAGGTTTATCAAACACACAAGAAGAAAGCTAGAAAAAGAAATTTAAACTAACATGGATAATACAATGAAAGAGTATGAGCACCGACGACTAGTATGTGAACATGAATGTAAAGTCGGTGAGAAATACGTACTCCCCCAAGCTTAGGCTTTTGGCCTAAGCTGGTTTAATACCAATGACCGCCTGACTGATATCCATAAGTGAAACTGGGGTAGTACTGAGATGCAGAGGCGACGGGCTCCTGAGCAGCAGCGTGTTGGCGAGCTGCCTCCATTCCCCTCTCATATTCAGTTGCTTCTTCCCTGGTGACAACATATCTTCCTTTTGCCTGATAATCAAAAAGGTAGGGAGCAGGAAGAGTAACAGGGATGACGTTGCGTCTGTCATAGATTAGTCGATAATGGAGGAATTGTTCATTCCTCTCAAGAAAATGATGATCAAACATAGCTTCTTTATCCAAATAAACATGAGGTACAATCATATCCCCCTCTCGTGGAGCTATATTATGAAAATTAGCCACATGGGTTGCATAAATTCCTCCAAAGAAATCTCCCCTTCTACTATTATTCTGCAACCTACGTGCAACTATTGCCCCCAAGTTATAACCTTTATAACCTGACACAGCACTCTTGAGGACACAAAGATCAAGAGCACACATGTGACATACTTCGTCCTTACCGTTAATGCATCTACCAATAAAGAGATAAAAATAATGTATAGTAGGAAAATGAATGCTCCGTATGGTAGCTTGTGCTACGTCCCTAGATTCTCCCACAGTAATACTAGCAAGAAAATCTCTAAATTTAGATTTGGGAGGATCATTAATATTACCCCACTGCGGGAGTTTGCAAGCAGTTGTGAAATCCTCTAAATCCATGGTATAAGATGTATCATAAATATCAAACATGACACTAGGAGAATTACGCGTACAATTATATTGGAACCTCCGCACACAGGAATCAGTCAATTGATAGTATTGAGGACACTTATCTTGTAAGAAGTCCTCCAGCTCGGCGTTACGCACATACGCGTCAAATTCCTCCTTGAAGCCTACTTCGACCATAAAATCATCGGATGGCCACTCACAAGCCCGTACATTTGCTTCCCTTGGCAAATTAACATCTTGTTCACAAATAGCAATCCTTGGCCCTTTATTTGCCGAGGAACCTCCTTGGTACATTCTTCTAAGCGTATTTCTTTTTCTGAAAATTTCTGAAATTTTAGTAACTTCAAAATAAAAGTGAACAAAACTAAACAAGATTGATAGCAACTACTCCTACAAGTGCCTAGAGCCTATATCATGCATTGGAATTGCTTGGGACCTCAAAAATTTAACATGCAAGCTCAAGAACATGGTCACTATGCAGAAATTTTTTGCAATGAATAAAGCACTAGAACAAAAACTATTTGGACCAATGGAGGAGTCACATACCAAGCAACAATCTCCCAAAGCAGTTTTGCGAATGGAGCTTTGAGCTAAGAGATCGAAAATCGCAGAAAAACGAGCTAGAACTCGTGCTTGAGCTGGATGGGGATTTTTTTGGTAGAAGATGAAGTGTGTGGGTGCTGGCATAAGCGGAGGGGAGCCACCAGGGGCCCATGAGACGGGGGGCGTGCCCTATAGGGGGGGCTCCCTCCTCTCTCGTGGCCTGGGGCTTGCCCTTTCTGCAGTGTTTTCAGTGCCTAAAATCCTCAAATATTCCAGAAAAAATCATACTAAATTTGTACGGCATTTGGAGCACTTTTATTTTCGGACTATTTTTTAATGCATGGATAATTCAGAAAACAGACGGACAATACTATTTTTGCTTTATTTATTCTAAATAACAGAAAGTAAAAAGAGGGTACAGAAGGTTGTGCCTTCAAGTTTCATCCATCTCGTGATCATCAAAATGAATCCACTAACAAGGTTGATCAAGGCTTGTTAACAAGCTCATTCCGAATAGCACGGAACTGGAGAAATTTCAAATAACACTAAGTTACCTCAACGGGGATATGAAAATCTACAACAATAAGAATATCATACTTTTTCTTGACAGTAGGGAGAGGAAATTCAAAACCTCCAAAAATGATAGTTGGAACTTTTTCAATAGAATTGATACTATGAACTTGAGATTGTTTCCTCGGAAAGTGTACCGTATGCTCATTACCATTAACATGAAAAGTGACATTGCCTTTGTTGCAATCAATAATAGCCCCTGTGGTATTAAGAAAAGGTCTACCAAGGATAATAGACATACTATCGTCCTCAGGAATATCAAGAATAACAAAGTCTGTTAAAATAGTGACATTTGCAACCACAACAGGCACATCCTCACAAATACTGACAGGTATAGCAGTTGATTTATCAGCCATTTGCAAAGATATTTCAGTAGGTGTCAACTTATTCAATTCAAGTCTACGATATAAAGAGAGAGGCATAACACTAACACCGGCTCCAAGATCACATAAAGCAGTTCTAACATAATTTCTTTTAATAGAGCATGGTATAGTTGGTACACCCGAATCTCCAAATTTCTTTGGTATTCCACCCTTAAAAGTGTAATTAGCAAGCATGGTGGAAATTTCAGCTTCCGGTATCTTTATTTTATTTGTAATGATATCCTTCATATACTTAGCATAAGGATTTACTTTAAGCATATCAGTTAAGCGCATACGTAAGAAAATAGGTCTACTCATTTCAGCAAAGCGCTCAAAATCCTCATCATCCTTTGACTTGGATGGTTTAGGAGGAATGGGCATGCGTTTCTGAACCCATGGTTCTCTTTCTTTATTGTGCTTCCTAGCAACAAAATCTCTCTTATCATAATATTGATTTATCAAGATCAACAGCAGGTTCACTCTCTACATCATTGTCTTTGCTAGGTTTAGCATCAACATGAACATTATCGTTAACATTACCACTAGGTTCATGTTCATCACCTGATTGTGTTTCAGCATCAGAAATAGAAATATCATTGGGATTCTCAGGTGTGTCTACAGTAGGTTCACTAGAAGCATGCAAAGTTCTATCATTTTTCTTCTTCTTCTTTTTAAAAGAACTAGGTGCCTCTAAATAATTTCTTTGAGAATCTTGCTCGATTCTCTTAGGGTGGCCTTCAGGATACAAAGGTTCCTGAGTCATTGTTCCAGTTCTAGTAGCCACTCTAACTGCAAAGTCATTTTTATTATTCAGTTCATCAAGCAAATCATTTTGAGCTTTGAGTACTTGCTCAGCTTGAGTAGCAACCATGGAAGCATATTTGCTAATGCAGTGAAGCTCATCTTTAACTCTAGCCAGATTATCACCTACGCGTCCTATCTCGAAAGCATTATTCTTTAACTCTCTACCAATATAAGCATTAAAACTTTCTTGTCTAGCCATAAAGTCATCAAATTCATCTAAGCATGGGCTATGAAATTTAGTAGAGGGTATTTCAACTTTATCATATCTATAGAGAGAATTTACCTTTACTACCTATGTCGGGTTACCAAGACAATGTGGTTCTTCAGGCGGTATATTAAGACCATGTATTTCTTCAATAGGAGGTAAATTCTTAACATCTTTAGCTTTAATACCTTTTTCTTTCATTGATTTCTTTGCCTCTTGCATATCTTCAGGACTGAGAAATAAAACACCTCTCTTCTTCGGAGTGGGTTTAGGAATAGGCTCAGGAGTTGGCTCAATTGGTTCAGGAATTACTTTAGGAATTGGCTCAGGAAGAGTCCAATTATTTTCATTAGTCAACATATTATACAATAATATTTCAGCTTCGTCGACTGTTCTTTCCCTGAAAACACAACCAGCACAACTATCCAAGTAGTCCTTGGAAGCGTCGGTTAGTCCATTATAAAAGATATCAAGTATTTCATTTTTCTTAAGAGGATGATCAGGCAAAGCATTAAGTAACCAGAGAAGCCTCCCCCAAGCTTGTGGGAGACTCTCTTCTTTGATTTGCACAAAATTATATATTTCCCGCAAGGCAGCTTGTTTCTTATGAGCAGGGAAATATTTAGCAAAGAAGTAATAAATCATATCCTGGGGACTACGCACACAACCAGGAGCAAGAGAATTGTACCAAGTCTTAGCATCACCCTTTAATGAGAATGGAAATATCTTAAGGATATATAAATAGCGAGACTTCTCATCATTAGTAAACAATGTGGCTATATCATTCAACTTGGTAAGATGTGCCACAACAGTTTCAGATTCAAAGCCATAAAAAGGATCAGATTCAACTAAAGTAATAATATCAGGATCAATAGAGAATTCATAATCCTTATCAGTAACCCAGATAGGTGAAGTAGCAAAAGCAGGATCGGGTTTCATTCTAGCATGAAGAGACTGCTGCTTCCATTTAGCTAATAATTTCTTAAGATCATTTCTATCATTGCAAGCAAGAATTTCCATAGCAGCTGCTTCATTCATAACATAACCCTTAGGAACAACAGGTAATACATAATCATTGGGGGAACCTTCGTCATCACTATCATCAATAATAGATTCTTCAATATTTTCATTCCCCCTAACTCTAGCAAGTTGTTCATCAAGAAATTCACCTAATGGCAAAGTAGTATCACGCACAAAAGTAGTTTCATCATGCATAGCAGAAGTGGCATCATCAATAACATGCGACATATCAGAATTCATAGCAGTAGCAGGTTTAGGTGTCGCAAGCCTACTAATAACGGAAGGAGAATCTAGTGCAGAGCTAGATGGCAGTTCCTTACCTCCCCTCGTAGTTGAGGGCAAAATAGTAGTTCGATCGTCTTTCAAGTTCTTCATAGTGATCAACAGATATAAATCCCAAGTGACTCAGAGAATAGAGCTATGCTCCCCAGCAATGGCGCCAGAAATTAGTCTTGATAACCCACAAGTGTGGGGGATCGCAACAGCTTTCGAGGGTAGAATATTCAACCACACCTGGATATCTTATTATTGATTCGACACAAGGGGAGCCAAAGAATATTCTTGAGTATTAGCAGTTGAGTTGTCAATTCAACCACACCTGGATAACTTAGTATCTGCAGCGAAGTGTTTAGTAGCAAAAGTGGTATGATAATAAGGGTAACAGTAGCAAAAGTAAAGATGAATGTTTTTGGGTTTTTGTAGTAGTTGTAACAGTAGCAACGGAAAAGTAAATAAGCAAAGAACAATATATGAAAAGCTCGTAGGCAATGGATCAGTGATGATAATTATGCCAGATGCGATTCCTCATGCAATAGTTATAACATAGGGTGATATAGAACTAGCTCCAATTCATCAATGTAATGTAGGCATGTATTCCGTAAATAGTCATACATGCTTATGGAAAAGAACTTGTATGACATCTTTTGTCCTACCCTCCCGTTGAAGCGGGGTCCTAGCGGAAACTAAGGGATATTAAGGCCTCCTTTTAATACAGAACTAGACCAAAGCATTAACACATAGTGAATACATGAACTCCTCAAACTACGGTCATCACCGAGAAGTATCCCAATTATTGTCACTTCGGGGTTGTCGGATCATAACACATAATAGGTGACTATAGACTTGCAAGATAGGATCAAGAACACTCATATATTCAAGAAAACATAATAGGTTCAGATCTGAAATCATGGCACTCGGGCCCTAGTGACAAGCATTAAGCATAGCAAAGTCATAGCAACATCAATCTCAGAACATAGTGGATACTAGGGATCAAACCCCAACAAAACTAACTTGATTACATCGTAAATCTCATCCAACCCATCACCGTCCAGCAAGCCTACGATGGAAATACTCACGCACGGCGGTGAGCATCATGAAATTAGTGATGGAGGATGGTTGATGATGACGACGACGACGAATCCCCCTCTCCGGAGCCCCGAACGGACTCCAGACCAGCCCTCCCAAGAGAGATTAGGGCTTGGCGGCGGCTCCGTGTCGTAAAACGCAATGAAACTTTCTCTCTGATTTTTTTCTCCCGAGACGGAATATATGGAGTTGGAGTTGACGTCGAAGGAGGTCCAGGGGGCCCACGAGATAGGAGGCCGCGCCCTGGGGGGGCGCCCCCTGTCTCGTGGACAGGCTGTGGCCCCCTGGCATTAATTCTTTCGCCAAAAATTCTTATTAATTCCAAAAAGTGCCTCCGTGGATTTCCAGGACATTCCGAGAACTTTTCTTTTCTACACATAAAACAACATTATGGAAGTTCTGCTGAAAATAGCGTCAGTCCGGGTTAGTTTAATTCAAATCATGCAAGTTAGAGTCCAAAACAAGGGCAAAAGTGTTTGGAAAAGTAGATACGTTGGAGATGTATCAGTTGTTTATCAAGACATAATTTTTCTAGTCTCTTAAATGATTGGTTTTCGTATAAGCATACGTCAAAATCCTCCAGTGGGAGACTTAGCCGCGAAATCCGTTTTCGCCTAAGTTCAAAAAATTACTCCGAGTGGAGAGCAATCCTCCCACTCGGGGGCTCAGCTGCAAAATTTGTTTTCGCCTAAGTTAAAAAAACTACTACGAGTGGAGAGCAATCCTCCCACTCGGGGGCTTAGCTGTGAAACCCGTTTTCACCTAAGTTAAAAAACTACTCCGAGTGGAGAGCAATCCTCCCACTCGGGGGCTTAGCCGCAAATCCATTTTGTCTGAGTTAAAACACTACTCCGAGTGGAGAGCAATCCTCCCACTCAGGGGCTTAGCCGCGAATCCGTTTCGTCTAAGTTAAAACACCACTCTGACTGGAGAGCAATCCTCCCACTAGGAGGCTTAGTCGCGAATTTGTTTCGTCAAAGTTAAAACACTACTCTGAGTGGAGAGCAATCCTCCCACTCGGGGGCTTAGTTGTGAAATATGTTTTCACCTAAGTTGAAAAAACTACTCCGAGTGGAGAGCAATCCTCCCACTCGAGGGCTTAGCCGCGAATCAGCTTCGCCTAAGTTAAAACACTACTCTGAGTGGAGAGCAATCCTCCCACTAGGGGGCTTAGCTGTGAATCCTGTTTTCACCTAAGTTAAAAAACCTACTCCGAGTGGAGAGCAATCCTCCCACTCGGGGGCTTAGCCGCGAATCCGTTTCATCTAAGCTAAAACACTACTCTGAGTGGACAATCCTCCCACTTGGGGGCTTAGCCGCGAATCCATTTCGTCTAAGTTAAAACATTACTCTGAGTGGAGAGTAATCCTCCCACTTGGGGGCTTAGCCACGAATCCGTTTCGTCTAAGGTAAAACACTACTCTGAGTGGAGAGCAATCCTCCCACTCGGGGGCTTAGCCGTGAATCCGTTTCGTCCAAGTTAAAACACTACTCCGAGTGGAGAGCAATGCTCCCACTCGGGGGCTTAGCCGCAAATCCGTTTCATCTAAGTTAAAACACTACTCCGAGTGGAGAGCAATCCTCCCACTCGGGGGCTTAGCTGCGAATTCATTTCGTCTAAGTTAAAACACTACTCCGAGTGGAGAGCAATCCCCCCACTCGGGGGCTTAGCCATGAATCAACTTCGCCTAAGATAAAAATTACTCCGAGTGGAGAGAAATCCTCTCATTTGGGGGCTTATCCGCGGATCAGCTTCGCCTAAATTAAAAAATAAACTCTGAGTGGAAAGCTAAACTTTCACTCGGAGGCTTAGCTGCGAATCATTTTTGCCTAAGTTCTGCAAATGGAAATGCAATGATTGGATAAAACCATCAAGTTCAAATAGGACCATCAAGTACGGAACCGCAAAAGAAAGAGTATTTGGACGTCAAGCCTGAAGTAGTTTAACGGTTAGAAAATCACTCAGCATTCCGAGGCAAATAGATCAAATGTTTCTGAGTCACTCGGTTGGACGAGGACTTGTTGGCTCGACAAAGATGTCCAAGTTGATATCATCAGCAATGCGAGTGGCCGCTTTGATGAAATTCTCCACAAAATACTGGAATTGAAGTTTCTTTATGTTCGCCACTTGGAGGGCCTTTAGCTTCTCTTTGGTGTCCTTGCAATGGACTCATACCAGCGAGAGAGCCATTCGTCAGCTCCACAACGAGCAGATGAATTCTTCTATGCTTGCCCTCGCCTTGGGATATCATTCAGCCGTGTCATCAGAGACTCGAGGTCGTTCTGAAGAGTGTCTTTTGGCCATAGCTCCTGGTCGATCTTGGATAGCGCCACCTTCAGTCGAGCAATATAATCGAGAACATTATTGATTCGAGCTTCAAGTCGCAGCATGTTCATGGCAGCCTCGTCCCCGACGAGTGACTTTGTGGGATCCAAACCTGTTTCAATCTGCTCGGTCTCATGTTCAAAGTTCTTGCAGAATACTGCACAGGAGAGAAAAAGTATGAGTTGGCAGCAACAACATTGTTTGAGTCGGCAAAGTAATAGAATTCAGTCGAGTGAGAAAGGTTACCTTCAAGCATGATGTACAAATTCTTCGCAAGATTGCCCAAGTAAACCTCTAGGTCATTTCTCTTCTGAGTAAGTTGGTCCACCTTGTCCGTCAAGGTGACCTTCTCCTCCTTCAGTTGGGCAGCTCTTTCTTTACCTCCTCAACGGCAATCTTCAGGATCTCCTTCTCCTTCTCCAATTTTTCGACTGAAGCAAGATTCTTCTCAGCAAGTTCAGTCTTCTCCTTCACCACCTTCTATGCCCCCGCAAGATCAACATCTTTCTTCTCCAGCGCCTGCTTCATGGTGTCTAAAGAAATAACATTCTTCAGTCACGCTTGGAGTTGACGGTTTTCAATACGCACATCTGTTCGAGTGGAGTCACTCGGTTCAAAGGATGAAGGGAGAAGAAATCACAAAGTTTACACACAGCAGAATATTACCTCCCATAGTCTCCACCTCAGCTTGTGCGTCCTTCAGGCTCTTCTGGGCATTTCCAGGTCGAGCTGGAGTTGGATCTTCTCCTTCTCCAAAGCAGCATACTGGGTTCCAAGTTCGCAAGATTTATGAAATCAAATAAATAGAATTCAGTCAATAGAGTACAAAGACTTCCTCCACTTCCGAGTGAAGAGGGTCAAATTCAGATCCCTCTTATGAAAAAGAAGCGTTCTCAGACCTTTGCCAACTGCCCGCAATTGACAGTGGTCTCGAGGACTACACCTAGTGGGTGCACTCAGCGTGCCCCCACTGGACCAATTCACCATTCGACATGGTCCGTCTAAACCGAGTGGAAAGTCAAAAAATCCATCTCTCCTTGTTCTCAGACCCCCAACGAATAACCATAGTCGACAGCGGTCTCGGGGACTACATCCAGTGGGTGCACTTAGTGTGCCCCCACTAGTTCAGTTACTCACTCGACACGGCCTGACCGCACCAAGTGGAAGACAGAAAAGCAAACACATTCTAGAGAACCCCACCAAATCATCCATTCGACACGGGTCTCGGGGACTACACCCAGTGGGTGCACTCAACGTGCCCCCACTGGAATGACCAACCCACTCGACAAAGGCATGACCAATTCGAGTGGAAGAGCTACACAACTTACGAAGACAAAACACCCAGTGGGTGTACAGACTCAAGGCACAGACCTATGACAGATGCACATTAAAGGTTCCAAAACACTCATCTACGGACATCTTACAAATTATAAAGCAGCAGTGCTCAGATAGCATATCCTGACAGACCCGGGATAAAGCAGCAGTTTTCAGATAGCATATCCTAACAGAGCAAGGTCTAAGGCAAGGGCAAACCAATCGGAAATCAACTTACAATCGCACTTACTCAAACATTGGCTTGTAGTGCAGAACTGGCATCGTATGCAGCTTTGCTCGTCTCATATACCCCCTTCAGTCGGTCCATCATCAGGCCATCCTGGATCATTGCTTCGTTAGCGGCTCCTGTCTGATCTTCTGGGATGTGGTGCAGAGTGAACTGAATCGGCGGTGGAGTCCGAGGTGCACTTGTTGGATTGGGAGTTGGAGCAACCGACGCTGCAGGCTGAGAAGTTGACAAGGGGACAACAAAGGTTACAACAGTCTGTGATGAACCACCTAGGTCTTGGGCCACAGGTTCAGTCGGCGGGTGAGACGACCGGCTGGAAGGCGCCCTCTTGGTAGGATTCTGTGAGCTGGTTGAGCTCCTGCCTCTCCCTCGTGTGTTCTTAGGAACTTCCTCCTCGTCATCATCTGGAAGCTGGATAACATCCGCTGGTACTACAGTCACTCGACAATGAGAATCCAGTCGACCATCATCACAACTAGCAAGGCATAAGCATATTCGCAAAATTCGTACCTGCTCGAGAAGTGGCCATATCTGAAGTTTCCGTGTTAGCCAGCTCGTCATCAACTTCCATGTGGGACGCTCCAGAAGTGGCACCACTAGAAATTCAAGATTTCGCTCGGTCAAGAACAAGCAAAGGCCCACAACAGCAGTGAAGAAAAGAAAAGAAACACTTACGTTGAAGCAACGGGCACAACGACTTTAATCCTGGGCAGAGCCTTCCGGGGCTTGGAAGGAGCAACCTTGGCCTGCTTGGAGACCTTCTCACTCGGATCAGGAGTGGCTGTCCGGGCACGCTTTTGAGTTTTTCCACTCGACGCTACAACTTTTCCATGGTCAACTGCAGGGTCTTGTGTCTGCTTGGATCGATGCTCTGAGAGAGGTGGTGACTCGACTTTGTCATCATCATCAGAGTCGTCACTAACACTGTCGCTGCTGTCGTCTGCGTACTCGTAGTCGCCACTGCCTTCACTCTCTCCTTGGTGCGGCTCTCCATTTGGCACCTGTGAATACATGTTCATGAACACCTGGAAAACACAGATTACACATTTCAGTCGGATCACTTCTAGTGCATACTGAAAAGCAGCAAAGGAAAAACACTCGACAAGATAAACCAGACCTCTCCAGGAAGATTCTTAGAATGGAACGGCTAGATCTGCTTCGCTCCGCGTGGGTTGTCCTTGTTGCCAGTGATGCTTCGAAGCCACCGGGCCACCATCTCCTCTATGACATCCTGCGGGTGGACCCGATCGGTGTCTTCTAGTCCTGAATATAACCACATAGGGTGGTCGCGGGCTTGCAGAGGCTGGATCCGTTGACTAAGGGACGTCTCCAGTAGATCCATGCCGGTCACACCTCCCCGGATCAACTCCACCATTGCGTCAACCAAGATACCCACCTCACCCTTTTCGTGGTCTTCTACATTCAGCGAGCGGGGAGCACGGAGTCTCTCCAAAGAAAAAGGTGGGAGACCAGTCGACTGACCAGGAGTCAGGATGTCTTTGCAATAGAACCAGGTCGATTGCCACCCTCTAACAGACTCAGGAAAAACCGCAGAAGGAAAAGAACTTCTACCTCTCATCTGGATCCCCAACCCCCCGCACATCTGGATCACATGCGTCTTATCGTCAGTCAGATTTTCTTTCTTTACCGACTGAGATCGGCAAGTTAAGATTTGTTTGACCAGACCCTAGTGCGATCGACATCCCAAGAATTCTTGCACAGTGAAACAAAGGCGGAAAGATAGGCGATGGTGTTGGGAAGAAAATGATGAATCTGGGCCCCAAAGAAATTCAGAAAACCTCGAAAGAAAGGATGAGGAGGCAAAGAGATACCTCGGTCGACATGCGTCGTGAGGAGAATGCGCTTTCCCTCCCGAGGCGCGGGCTCTTACTCCCCATCTGGCAACCTCCAAGAGCCCTCCGCGAGCAGGCCATCAGCGATGAGATTCTCCAAATCCTCCTTAGTGATGTTGGAGGGGATCCAATCCCCTTGGATCCAACCAGGCGGAAGATTGGACCGCGACGTCGACCCCTTCGGCGCCTTCTTGCCTTTCACCATCTTCTATGCATGCTCCAGGGCCGTGGCCTTGTCCTTCACCATTTTTGTGGAGCTCAAGAGGAAGGGGCTAGGGCATGAGGTGTTTGGGGGAGGCGAGGGGGCATCGGCAACGTCGCCTTAAATGGAGCTTCGGTCGAGTGGCTAACGTGCGGGCCCAGGCAATCCAATCGCATCTAGCAATGGCCTCTCGCCTGATACGTGGCAAAAAAGGTGGCGCAAGGATCGAGGAGTCTGCTCCAGCCTGCCCCGCTTACTGCGCCACGCTCCGTCCCGTGCACTTATCCAAATTTTGAATCTCGTGAAATCCGGACGCGGCAAGTCAGTCAATCGCGCTGAAGATACTCAGGTCCAATCTGCTCAGAGCTACACATCAAAGTTCACTCAAAAAGTTTCTAGAACCCAGAATCGATCAAGGCGATTGATGAAGGATTAAATATCAAGCTCGCTGACATGGACTCCTGGGAAAGTGTCTTTGAGACATTCAGTTGGACCAAAAACAGCAGCAACCCTTCTTCACTCGACTCTCGATCCATTCGGGGGCTAATGACGGTGACACGTACCTAGGGTAGGGTCCTAGGCCTGACCTACATGCCCTTCCCAAGGACAGGACACAAGAAGCCAAGGCTTACAAAGTTAAGAGAAAGATATCAACTGGAATCTTTAAGAAGTGCAATCCACTTGATGACCCATTCCACTCGGATATCCCAATTCCACTCGACCGATGTTATTTCACTCGGAAGACAAGAAACCACTCGGAAGGCAGAAGACCTAATGTCACTTTTGAATGGCAACGGTCACGCATTCACTCTGTAGCCATTAAGATCATTAATACGGGTGTTACCAGTAATGCTCAGGACTTAACTCTCATTGAGCCCCAGTATAACTGAGGGCTCTGAGGGGCCGGCGCACTCTATATAAGCCACCCCTCCCCTTTGGCACAAGGGTTCACACCGCCTGTTACTTCAACACACTTCAATCGACAAAGCCTCCAGAGGCACCGAGACGTAGGGTTGTTACCTTCTCCGTGAGGGACCTGAACTCGTAAACCTGTGTGTCCACAACCTCACCACAGCTAGGGCCTGACCTCTACTCCTACGTAGCCCCTACTTCTACTGTCAGACTCACTCCCACGACACCCAAAGCCCCACAATATTTTTCATAATGATTGGAGTTATAAAAGTATTTATAGGAATTTATAACCCCAACTCAAATACAATAAGATTTAATTCAAAGACCATAAATGCCTTGGAAAAATGTGCATGACCTCTGGTTAAGGTTTTAACCTTTTTCCAAAAATAACGAATATTCTTAAGGGCATTTTGGGTTCATTGAAAATATTTGAATTTGAACCTAATTAAATTCATCTGGTGCTGGGGTTTGGTCATCCCCATTTCAAGTTTTCAAAAATTTAAACATGATGCATGGATGCTTATGTAGAGTCAGGCAAGGACTAGGCTAGGGCTGTGACATTAGGCTTGCCAAGAAAATGTGCTTTAAGAAATAATACATGGGTTGTAATTATAAAATATGGGCTATAAATATAAAAAATGCACCGAACAGGTAATTAGTTACAAAATTATTATTTTTCGATTTTGAAATTTTTAATTTCATTATTTGTTGCGCGCGTAAAATTTCGTTGGATTTTTACCTAATTAGCTTTGTATATTGAGTAACAAAAGCATTAATTTAAGATTTGCATAGAATGTATATCTTCAACATGTGGTTAGCACATTCACTCCTTTGAGTACTAGACATCCTTGCATAGATTTTTTTTGAAAGTACGGTTTAGCCCACATTCCCTTGACCTCATATGCTCTTGTCATGAAAGCATCGTCCTTTAATCCATATTTTTCAGTTATAAACTGCTAAGCTTTTTCAAATTCTTCAATTATAAGCATATGGTTTACTAATTTGTGGAAATCATCAGCAAACGTCTTGTGTTTCTTATATGTTTGACCAAGAAGTTCATGAGCTCTTTTTAGGACATGCCATTTACACTATCTATGTGTTGTGTTTGATAGTTCTGCTTTTATTGCATTTGCAATTGCAAGTGCCTCATCTACAAATTCAACTTGAAGTTAATTTTTTTACTTAATAAATTAACTTATAATAATTACAAATATACTTTCAACTTACCAGTAAGTACCATAACATGAGCTTTTCCACTCATCATTGCTACAAATTCTCTAAAAACCCATCTAAAATTTTCACTCTTTTCATTTGTAAGCAATACTCCAGCAAATATGACACTCTCAAAATGATTACTCACACCAACAAACATGCTAAATGGCATGTTATATATGTTTGTCCCGTAGGTTTTGTCAAATGTGATTGCATCACCAAAGTACTGGTGAAATGCCCTACTTCTGCCTCTGGTCCACATTATAGCCTTTAACCTATTATCATCATCAACCTGAGCAGTAACTGGTAACCTATCATCTTGCGCAATCATCTCTCAAAAAGCCTCTAAGGTCTTTGCAATATCGTTCTGAAGATTCTTGCTTGCAATATGAGAATAGGCAATTCTGAGTTTCCTTTTACTGAAAGGAACTTTACTTGTTGAACCACATATATATCCGATATCACAAAGTTTACCCTTGTAAGAGATGCATTATTTTATCTAAGATGCTTAATAAGTTCCATGGCTGCTGGATCAATATGTTGATGTGAATACATGTGTTTCTTTTCACCACAACTTTCAACAAGCTCATGGTTGTGTTATTCTTTGAAACTTTTGACATACCACTCTCCAGAACCATTCAAATGTACCCTTAATTTAGCTTTGCAACCACATCTACTTGTTGATTTAGCTATCTTTTTTTAGCCCCGGCAAGCATTCAAATATATTTGTACAATTAAATATCTTACTAAACATAATGTTCGAACATTTAAAGAATAATAAACAATGACAATACTCACACTACATTGACAATTGTACTCTTGCACTGTTTTAATGTCCTTGATGTTTACCCAATTGTCTCCATTTCTGATGCTAAACACAACAACCCAAGAATATGTATTGTAAAAGTCATATGCTTCAACAAGTGATGCAAACTTCATGCCAAAATATGGGTTGAACATATCCAAAGATTTATCTTGACAATAAGCTATTATTTCATCTTGAATAGCTCCATTGACAAATGAACTGCACTTTTCTTCATTAGTTTAAATATATAGTTATATGCATGCCAATATTGAACTCATACCTTTTGTCTTCCTCATTTAGAACTGCTTCTTCATCGATAAGTTTGTATGCTGAAAATAAATAATCTTCATCCAGACAAGGAAGTTCAGCGCTAACATGTTCTTCATGAATATGATTTGTTCCTGATTTACCAAATTTTGATTGGATCTCTTCCTGTTCATCATTGCATTCATCAAAATCAACCCTTTGTTTTCAAATATAAATATGTCAGCTTCATATACTTTATATTATGTCAGTTTTAGATAATCATTACATTCTTGAAATAATTCTTACATATGTAAGATTTGGATGAGAAAGAACGTCCTTGCATCTGAAAATTTTTCAGATTGTTCATTTGTGAAGCTTTGTTGAGCAGTTGGCGTATCAATAATGCTTATATACAAAAAAGGATTTTTTTTAGGGAAGGCCATCATGGCTAGCTTTATTAAACGCAAATAGGAATTACATGGTCCAATATCTTGGAAATGAGCCAAGACGGAGGTTCATCAGTCCAAGTGTTACAAGATTTATTAAAAAAAGCATAATTAGCTAGCACATGCGCTACTTGGTTCGCGGAGCGAACACAATTTTTAAAGATAACCCTCCCAATCAATGAAGAAACATCAACGCATTGAGCGAAGATTGCTGCTGCAGCATCCCTCCAAATTGTTTGTCCCGAACAGTACTCGATCACATTTGATGAATCTGATTCAGCTTCAACCCGGTTGAAACCAAGTGAATTAGCAAATATGAGGCCATCCCTCATTGCCAAAGCTTCTGAAGTGAAAACATCAAGAGCATTTGGGATATATTTGCATTGGGCTGCGAGAAAATTACCTTTTTCATCCCTGATTACTGCCGCCGAGGTCCCGGACCCTTCATCTATAAAGAAGGAAGCATCAACATTTAGTTTGACAAACTTTGGGTTGAGCTTTATCCATTTTTGCTCTCTCGGTTCGATATTCCTTGAGTTTTCTTGTTGAAAATTGTTCGTAATGGCTAGGACCGACATGGGCCACCTCACATGTGGTGGCGAAGTTCCGTCATGAGTATGTTGTCGTCGGATCCACCAGAGACCAACTCCCAACTGCTATGATCTGATTTATATCCATATTGGGTTTCAAGGTCAGCGATCTCTCCTCCAGAAGCAATTGTTCCAAGACCACCGATCCTGAGCGGTCAATCTCTTTTGCTTTTTCAATAATCTCTAGTATACCTAAGCCCATCCAAAGTTCTCTAGCAAATATACATTCAAAGAGAAGGTGCTTGATATCCTCGAGAGCTCCATGGCATATCGGACAAGAGTCATCCGACCCAACATGCCTATTCATGATTATGGATTTTGGAGGAATGATTCGTGCACGGCCCGCTAGCAAAATATTGAGACTTTACGTGGAATATTAAGTTTCCAAAGCTCACTCCAGACCTCCGGGTTTTGTGATCCACTTGGACAGACAGAATTGTGTGCATGCACTCTGAAAGTTCGATACCATTGAACCTTGTAAGATGATGTGACTGAGAATGTTCCGTTCCTCTCTGGATGCCAAGCAATAAAGTCATCAAAAGCATTCAATGCAATTGGTATTTGCATAATTCTCCCCACATCCAAAGGGTTCATTATTGATCCAATTAGCTCTTCGTCCCATGTTCCTGAACTAGGATCAATTAATTCGCTGACATGCGTTAGTACCGAATGTCCTCTAAATGAAATCACCTTTCTGTCTACACTGCCTGGGATCCAAGGGCCAGACCATATATTCACTCTTTCCCCCGTTCCAATTCTCCAAATATATTCCAACTTGAAGGTTTCCAAACCTTTCATGATACTCTGCCAGGTGAATGATGAGCCACTCTTTAGTTGTTCTTGGAGTAAGCTACAGTTAGGATAATATTTCGCCTTAAGAATCTTGGCACAAAGAGACTCTGGGTCATCTATCAGCCACCAACACTGTTTTGAGAGCAGGAAAAGATTAGAAGAATAGAGGTCCCTGAACCCCATTCATCCCTCGCATTTTGGGTAGCATAGCTTCCACCACGTATACCAATGCATTCTCTTCTGGTCTTCATCACCCCACCAAAATTGGGCAATTAGGTCAGTGATATCCTGGCATATCCCTTTTGGTAAGAGAACACCAACATAGCAAACACCGGGATGGCCTAGGCCACCACTTTCATAAGTATCTCTTTACCCCCAGTAGAGAGTTGCTTTTCCATCCATCCTTTCAATCTCTCCTTGATTCTTTCAAAGAAATGCTTGAAACAATCACTTCTATCCGCCCCTACCATAGCTGGCAATCCTAAATACTTGTTCGAAAATGCCTCGGTATCAATATACAGCTCTTGGCAGATCTCAGTCCTCGATGCAGCAGGAGTGTTAGGACTAAAAAATACATTTGACTTCCACAAGCTTACCATTTGCCCAGAACTTTGACAGTAGGTATGAAGAACATGCGGTAAGGAAGCTGCATTTAATACATCTGCTTTCATCAGGATAAGAGAATCGTGAGCGAATAAAAGGTGTGATACTGACGGTGCATTTCTGCACACTCAAATCCCCTCTATGCCACCAGCTTCTTCTTCGTACTACAGTAAACTAGAAAGACCTTCCGCACATATGAGGAATAGGTAGGGAGAGAGAGGATCCCCCTGCCTGATTCCTCTCGTTGGATTAAAAGAGTCTGTTTCTTGAGAATCAAACCGTACTTTATAACTCATAGGGCTCTCGCATGCCATCATCATCTGAACCCATCAAGTTTAAAAACCAAGAGCAATCATCATGTCCTGTAAGAATGACCATTCCACCCTATCATATGACTTGTGCATATCAAGTTTAACAGCACATAAACCCGTCTGACCCACTCTTTTGTTCTTGATTGTATGTAAACATTCATATGCTATCAAGATATTGTCAGTAATCATCCTACCCGGTACAAAGGCACATTGTGTGGGTGATATTATCTCAGGCAGAATGTTTTTCAGTCGCTGGGCCAACATCTTAGAGATAATTTTGTATAACACATTGCAAAGACTAATGGGTCAAAATTGTGTTACCAATTCAGGAGTGTCTATTTTTGGGATCATCACAACTGTGGTCTCATTCCACTTGGCCGGTATCTTTTTAGAATTAATAGCCGCTAGCACTTCTATTGTAATATCATTCCCAATTAAATGCCAGTACTTTGAAAAAAAGTTGCATGGAGACCATCGGGTCCTTGTGCCTTTAGATCTCCTATACTGAACACTGCTTTCTTCACATCATCAACCGTATATGGGGTTAAGAGGAAATTATTCATTTGATCAGTGACCTTGTGCTGGACTTTCCGAAGTAATGACTGGTATGTATGATGTACTTCAGAAGTAAATAGACGAGTAAAGTAATTTAGGATGTGACTATTCAGTTCCGGCATACCTTCTAGCCAATTACCAACGCCATCTTTCAAGCGTTTTACGAAATTCCCTTTCCTCCTAGCTGAGGCAAAGGCCTGCTGGAAGAATCCCGTGTTGCGGTCACCGTATTTTAACCAATAGATGTCGATCTCTGCATCATCTGCATTTCCTCTAACTCCAACGGGTATTCAGGTATTCAATTAGATCTGGTAGTTCCTTTCTCTTTGCATCACTATTATCATCTAATGGCCCCGCCATTACTTTTTCAAGATCCCTTTGCGCCTTCCTGAGCCTTTTTTCGCTTTCTGAAGGACTCTTTGATCCCAATCATGGAATTGATCATGCATTTTGTTTAACATTTCATAGATATTCTTTGCCTCAGGATCTGCAGCAATATCATTCCATGCTTTTTCCACTTTCTCATTGAAACAGTCCTCCCGTAACCAACTTGCCTCAAATCTCCTTGGTTTGGCGTTATTACTTGGCATAAATATAGTTAATCTCTAAATTGGAAATAAAATGTTGATTGTGTAAATAAAAATTTACCATGATGTCACATAAGTGTTTGGGTCTTGAACCATCGGTAATAGATCCATAAAGCTTCAATTCATACAACTAGGAACAGAATCCGTCCTGAATAAGTACATTCAAACTACAAACATTCACATTTGATTATAATACAAAAAGATGTAATAGTGCTAAAAATTGAAAGATATGTGAAATAATGAACATCTCGGTGAATAATATGTAAAATAGTGATAAAGATTAGAAAATATGTGAAATAATATACTCAAAGATAATTGTAGGTCGAATCTACAAAACTAACAAACTAAAGAACTACATAAGACATGGAGACAAACCTATGTAAAGCCTAGTGTAGATCGAATCTCTTGTTGGAAATCTGAGATTCCTAAATTA
>NC_041381.1:330775628-330826377 GCF_002162155.2 Triticum dicoccoides
ACCTGGATATATACAAGAAAAAGGATTGCAATGGAAAGATGAGAATAATATTCCAATATAAATTGATGTTTGAAGGCGGATCTATACCTGTGAATTGCCCTGTGAGAAAATATGCGGGCGGCGCGAGGTAAACAAAGCGGCTGCCTAGTGGTGAATCAGAAAGAAAGAGGGCTAAGCAGGCGGCAACATGAAATTTGAAGATGCCTTGATCTGAAGTTCCAAGAAACAAGGGCTCCACCGGGAGCTCGAGGAGGAAGAAGTGCACGGCACGGCATATAGATATTATTTTAATGGTAATACGTGTCTCATTTATATCATAAAGAACAAAGTACAAGTCACGTAAGGACCGATATGACAAAACTAAAAAGATAGGAGAACATCTCTGAGCTTGGCACCAACGCCCGTCACCTGCCTCCGGCACCACCACAACAACCACCGAAGAAAAAAGAATGACGGATCACCTCCTCACCTGAGCTCGACGTGGCTCCATCGCTGATATGCAGCTTTACGGACCTCCAAGGTGGCTCAGCAAAAGTGAACGCATTACCGTTGAAAGAATCAGACCGAGACAACGTCCCAAACATGCCATCGAACTCGAGATTTGTCACCCCACCATGACTAAGACGCTGAAGGAGGAAACCATACCTGCCATCCACGAACCACGAATCCAGCACACGTTCCGTCTTCCAGATGCCGTGGATGCAGACTACAGTCTGCATCCGCTCTTGGACTACCTCCCAAGCTCCGCGCCGACGCTAGAGCAAATGCCGTTGCAACGGCAGAGCCCGAGGACACAAGTCCACCACGAGGATGCTACTGTCGCGACGCCATCCTTACTTGAACAGACTGGTTTCCAAATCCATCCCCAACCATAGGGTCGATGGCCTCGTCAGGGATGGATCTAGAGAATCTTTATTTAGTGCTGTCATCGTCGCCATTGAAGCCAAGACGATAAACAACCTAAAAACCTAGAGAGTAAAAACTATCCACACGCGTGGATCTGGCGACCCCCCTACCACTAACGACCGAGGTCGCCGGCGGAGGGAGCCGCCGGAGGACGGCGCTGAAAGATGGTCTGTCTTGGCCGCAGCTAGGGTTCGAGCCGCCAGGGAGAGAAAAAATGACCTAACGATTCTTGTTCTGATCCTCACCCGGTATATAGATATTTAGCTCTTGTCTTCTATTGAATTTGGTGGTACCCTAGCGTTGTATCCGTGTATAAGTCAGAAATAGCATACATATTTCAAATATATATGAAACGTGAAAGGTTATGCCACTTATATACAAGAAATAAAAGCACACATCTTGACAACGTAATGGGCGGCCAACAATTTTCTATTTTGCTATAGACGCTGCCCCTTTGCATGACCAACAAAATTCGGACAAACTTCGACCCAAACAAACCAAAACGGATGTCCATTTGAAAAAGTGTACGATTTATCCGGCTGATTTTAACGCATACATAAGTCGCGCAGTGCACCGTCTGATCGCCCGACTGTGATTCGGTTGCCTCATGGCGGACAGCGTGCTCAGGCTTGTTCTTTTTTTCCAGACATGTGTGGTTTCCTTGTCATAGCTAGCTGATCTATTACGTATTTTGTATCATTTTTCTACTACTACATCGACACAGGCTAAGGCGTGTTTGGTTGCCGTCGGCTATAGTACCTGCGTTGCATACCCTTCTCCACTCAGGATGGCTCTAGAAAAACAGCCTCATATGCGACATCTGCAAGTTGTTTGGTTACCTGCATATGGACTTCCTGCATTAGGGGATTAACTTTGGCACGTTGTTTGGTTGTCTGCATTGTCTCGTCGCATACAACTACACGCTGTTTGGTTGCCCGAATGGGGTATGATTAAGAGCTAGCACTTGTACTTAGCACACAGGGTTAAGAGCTGGCAGAGAAAGGGGGAGAAGAAATGTAGTGTGCGCCAGACCATGACGACTGCAGTGGATAGTGGCCGTGGCGCCGTGTCCGACATGACGAGCATAGAGTCGTAGAGCACACATCTTGGCAACGTAATGGGCGGCCAACAATTTTTTTATTTTGCGATAGATGCCTCCCCTTTGCGCGACCAACAAAATTCAAACAAAGGCCGACCCAAACAGACTAAAACGGACGTCCATTTGAAAAAGTGTACGATTCATCCGGCTGATTTTAACGCATGCATAAGCCGCGCAGTGCACCATGTGATCGCCCGACTGTGATTCGGTTGTCTCGTGGTGGACAGCGTGCTCAGGCTTGTTCTTTTTTCTCACGTGTGTGGTCTCCTTGTCATATCTAGAGCTAGATGATCTATTACGTATTGTATCATTTTTCTACTACTACGTCGACACAGGCTAGGCCGTGTTTGGTTGCCGTCGGCTACAATACCTGCGTTGCATGCCCTTCTTCACTCAGACTGGCTCTGAAAAAACAGCCTCATATGCGACATCTGTAAGTTGTTTGGTTACCTATATATGGACTTCCTGCATTAGGGGATCAACTTTGGCACATTGTTTGGTTGCCTGCATTGTATCGTTGCATATAACTACACACTGTTTGGTTGCCCACATGGGGTATGATTAAGAGCTAGCACTTGTACTTAGCACACAGGGTTAAGAGCTAGCAGAGGAAGGGGGAGAAGAAATGTAGTGTGCGCCAGACCATGGCGACTTCGATGGATAGTGGCCGTGGCGCCATGTCCTACATGACGAGCATGGAGCCGTGGGCGAGCGACCCTGTCGGCGGCGCGGCGAGCGACACTGTTGGCGAGCTAGTTACGGTGCTCGCCCAAAGATAGTGGACAGGGGAGGAGAATCCAGTGCTCGCGACATGGTATCATCCGTGCAGTAGGACGAGAGAGGAGGCCAAGATGATCGACGCGGGAAGCAATGCCAGTGTAGTGGGACGAGAGAGAGGAGGCCAAGATGCTCGACCCCGTCAGCGGCGCGGTGAACTGCAGTGTGTGCGCCATTGCAGAGTTGGTGCAGTAGGAGGACGACAAAGAGTAGGCCGAGATGAGCAACACCGGAAACGACTCTAGTGTAGTAGAACGCGGGCAAGGAGATCAAGGGGAAGGGCATCGGCGTCGAGAGGGACGAATAGGTGGTCTCTGAGAAGAGGACAGAGGAGCTCGACATGGCGGTGTGAGTGCAATAGACTGTTGTTCAAGAAGAGATGAAGCTACAATCGTCGAAACCAAAAAATTACAACATGAATGTTGTGTGGAACTGCGAGATTAGGCTGCTGGTCAAAGAAAATTTCAAACGATCGATCGTGCACGACAAATCTGGCAAAATTCTTCCAGAATAGCTCCAAATGGGCACACAAAATAAAGAACTTCCGGCCGATGAAACTACGAACCGATCGCCTGAATGGAAGCTTAGCATCGAGGTGTATCTTTTTCATGTAGAGCTTACCTCGAATTGAAGCACCGTTGTGTAGATCAGAGGGACAAGGAAGAGAGGAGATTAGAGAGAAGCTTACTGGAGGTTGAATAAAATGTCACGTAATCACCTCGCATCCCTCCCATCTCCACTCGTGCAAGGGCCCGCTTGCTTGCTCTTGCCTCGGCCTGGCTCACAAGAAACTGCCGATATGAGCGTTTCCAGCGAGCCAGGTCCAGAGGTGCTTTATGTTCCGTGCTATGCAGGCCCAACAGTATATGCGGCCAACCAAACAGCCCGTTTCCTTCCCGCATGGGCCTGGTTGGGCCTCATGCAGGCAACCAAACACGCCCCTAGTGAATATGATGCCATGCACTATCTAGTGGCACTAGCTATTCCTAGCTACTGCTTCTGGGGCATGCGATGATGCAAGGATCGGTCACCATTCACTACAAAAAAAATACACTTTCGTGATGATACATGTTTGTCATAGTATGTCGCGTTTTTTGTCATGCTTGTACATCCATGACGATTTTATGATAGAATCAAGATAGTCATACTTGTGCTGTCGTAGAAGTGTTCCATGACATTACTAAAATTATCATCACGGAAGTGTCCACTTCCATGACGATAAATCGCGCGTCACAAAAGTGCTTTCGTCAAGGGTGACCGACACGTGGCATCCACCGTAACGGAACACCGTTAAGCTATCGGGTCCGGTTTTAGATCCGATAACCCGTTAACAGCCCCAACCAATGGGGATTTTCCATGTGTAAAATCTTCATTGGCCGAAGGAAACACGTGTCGGCTCACCGTTGGGACAGATGTCATCCACTCATTGGACAAGGAGCCTATGATACGTTAACACGTGGCACGGCCCAACAGAGGCCCATGTATGTGAGAAGGCCGGCCCGCTTGACCTGGTCAAAAGGTGGCGGGCCGGCCCAATGAAAGCCTGTTAACGACATGTTCACATATAGCCCATTTACAACCCGCTAACTCACGGCCCATTCCGGCCTAACGGTATTAGGCCCAGTAGCGTCATCTGGGCCGTCCAATATGATTCCAGCCCGTTGTAACTTTCGGCCCATGTATGGCCCATGACGTCATTCAGCCCATACGAGTCCCTTTGTAACTCTCGGCCATTAACGGCCCGTGGTGAAACCGGCCCGTAATGAATAGTGTATCGCTTTGTATCCATTAGCGGCCCATTATTCCATTGGGTCGTTTCCAGCCCCTGTTATCTTTCGGCCTTCTTAGGGCCCATTTATTCTTGGGCTCATTTCCAGCATTCGTTTACTTACGGCCCGTTACTGGCCTTTTCTGCTTGTGGGCCAAATTCAGCCCGTGGATACAGTCGGCCCGTTTGTGGCCCGTTAATCTGTTGGGCCATATTCATAGCATCATGAAATACGGCCTATTAACGGCCCATTATGGTCAGCCCATAAAACGTATGATTTCCACTCTAGCCCATTTACGGCCCATTAAAGGCCCGTACAAGGCCCATAGATGAGTCGGCCCGTACAAGGCCCATGGATCCTACGGGACGTAGAAGGCCCATGGATTCGATGGCCATTGAATGCCCATGGATCCGACGGCCCATTGAAGGCCCATGGATCCGACGGCCCATTAAAGGCCCATGGATCCTACGGCCCATAGAAGGCCATGGATCGTCCGTCCCGTAGATGGCCCATGGATCGTACGGCCCGTGGAGGTCCATGGTCACTACAACGTTTGGGCGAGTTGGCCCCCGTTTGAACGATATAGCATATTCAAAGAATTATCCTACTCTATACTATCACCTCTAAAAACATACACAATACAACAAAGAGACCAAGGCATAGAAACATAGAATAATCCTACACTATACAATAAAGAAATTACAGCTGATTATACCCACTGGGCATTATGGTTCAGCACCGGTGATAATAAAGCGTACACAAACAGCAAATTACATATACTGGGCAAATACAGCTCATACATCATGGACGCGCATCAACTTAACTCCATTTGAACTATAATCTCTTTAGAAAATAGGATTGGCCGGATTCAGATAGCACAAATTTCAGTCTGCAAAATCTCCAATTCCTTCGTGGTTACCTCAGTGTCTTGTTTCATTTTTTGACTCCTGCATCTAATACCTGCATGTCCAGTCTCAACTTGTTGATTGTATGTTGAGAATCATTTACACGTTGTCTTGCCACGCCTAGTTGATGCTCGAGAACATCAGCACATTCCAATTCCAATCCATAATCATTCGGTAACGGCCATGCCGCACTGCTCGCAGATCTTTGTGTCGATGTCACTTCATCCTGAAATGTTTCTGTATGTACACATGACTAGGGAAAAAAATATAGTTACAACAGTGAAGCGAGCAAGACACTATTTTGTACTACATGGCAAAACAGGACTAACAATAATGTTACACGTCATGAAGAATAAGCAGGTGATATTTTAAAAATTATAAAAAAGATAGTCTGTGCAGCCTGCATACAGAAATCTCTCTTAGCTCACCAGAGGAGCATGATGTTGGGGCCCAATACAAAACACAGACAAGTTACAAATTTATAAAACATGTTGCGTATAAGTAAGCAACCAGTTGGCCATTCTGTAGCTCAATTAAAGTCTTAAGGAGCATAATGAACAGCAGAGGGTTTCATACAAACATACTATAGCAAGCAAAACTATTCAATCATTAGCCTAGTGTAAACTAGATTGTGAGCCTCATGCAATAATAGTTGGTTAATAGACTTCAGAGTTTCAGGCACACTTCGGCAGAGTAATTAAATGGTAAGGCCTTTAATTATGTCAACTAATAGTTATACAAGTACTCAACATCAGGCATCATTCTTCAGGAATCTCATTAACTGAGGACAAATAAAGCAATTGAAAAGAGCAAATTAACTATGCCTGAAACAAACAAGGAATTCAACTGTTGAGTTGGATACAGTGACTTACCTTAACAGGTTGAAGAGGCTCAGCGCAACTCCTACTTCTCTTGCAAGGCTCCTTCCTAACATCTTGTACTTGGAAATCCTCAATCTTATCTTCATTGCACCCCTTCTGCAAGGTGACACAAACTAGTTACTCGTCTCCTCGGAAGATAAATATGCATACTTTCCAGTCTGTGAACACAAAAGGATGAGATTATAACAAAACAACACCACATAATGAAACATGCCGCATCTCTTGCACTTGCACACAATGAAATGAGCATTTACTATGTCTGCACTATGTAAAATCTAGGCATACCTTCGAACTGGATCTGCAGGTACTCTTGGAGAGCCTACTTTCGTGTACATCCAAACCTTTATGTCACCTATGAGTTAGACAAGGCCCCACTACAGCAGCCCTTAGTGTTTAAATCGTTGACAAGCTATGTTAGAGTGTTAGGTCAAGAACAACAAGTAGTCAAAGCAAACAGTCCTAGTATGAACAGATGTGTGAGCAAATCTTACATATCAAGAAAATAAGCAAAGAAGGAGGCTTAAAGATCATCACTTGACTGACCAGATTTACGGGGCACTTAAACATCATGTGCAACGTATGAACTAACATAAACATTGCATATTCCAGATTCTACAATGGAATGCACATGTATTAGGTTATGCCATGTACGATGATGCCTAAATGTACACTATAGCAGGAAGGAGTGATTCATCATTGCACGCACAATTGAATTGCAGGTTAAGGGCTAGTTTGATTCCGCCTTTTCAGGGCTTATTGTCAAAATAAGCCATAAAAGATGTAAAGAAGTCATTTTTGAGTTATGGGCTTGGGCTTAACTAATTTTGCTTTGGAGGGGGGTGTTTCGGGTAGAACCTCACTAAAAATTGAAGGGAAGGGGAATAGTGAAATGACTCTGTTGTCTTCCTATATTACACTCAAAATGCAACTGCTAACGCCCGTGTCACACCTGACCCTCAAGTAAAAACAAACACGCAAGCATTCATTGCCCCGCCCACTTGCATCTCCTCTCCCCTTTCCCTCTACCTTGATCCCCTGCCTGCAGCACTAGGGTTCCTCCAGCGAGCTGTCGCCACTGGTCCCATCTGGCCTAGTCCTCGACGATGCTCTGTCCAGCTACACTACATGGCCAGCGGGTAGGGGCAAATCTCCCTGGCTGCTCCTCCCTCTGGCGCCGCCCCTCATTCTCATGGTCTCCAGCAGCTGCTCCACTGTGGTTCATCGAACGCACTACTCCGGCGGGCGCTGCACAACTACGGCTGATGCCACACTGCGGCAGAAGGCACCTTATTCCCCCTCCCCTCCTCCCAGGCCATGGCCTTGAGGTGTTGTTGAAGGATGAGCTCATCCAGCAAGGTGAGGATCTCCTCTTATTTTTTGCCAAATTTTCATTCTGATCCACTATACGATGAATTGCAATGAGCTGCTTCTACTGCTGTTATATGATGCATTATATGAGCTACTCCTACTACTACTATATGATGAATTGCTATGAGCTGCTGCTGCTATATGATAAATTGCTATGAGCTGCTGCTGCTGCTATATGATGAGTTGCTATAAGCTGCTCCTGCTGATGCTATATGATGAATTGCTATGAGCTGCTCCTGCTGCTGCTATATGATGACTTGCTATGAGCTGCTCCTGCTGCTGCTATATGATGAATTGCTATGAGCTGCTGTTGCTGCTGCTGCTATATGTTGAATTGCTATGAGCTACTGCTGGTATATGATGAATTGCACACTGCTGCTGCTGTATGATGAGTTGCTATGAGCTGCTGCTATATGATGCTTTCAGGTGGTGCTGCTATATGATAATAACCAGCCACTTGGACCATCGAAATTCAATAAATAATTGTTCTTCATTTAAATGTGGGTCATGCGTTCTTCGTTTAAATTAGGCAATGAGATCTCTATGGAAAACATTGACCAAAGTAGATTGTGCCAAGTAGATGGTATCTTTGTATTTGCATTTTGAGCAGATAGTGATGGTCTGTTTTCCTATCATATTAGTTACTGCACTGGGTTCAATTGTGATGTTTGCAAGTCAAATTAATATTCATACGGGCAACAAAATGAAAAATATATAATGCAATCTAGACTTTTCACTGATCATACCAAAGATAAGCTGAAAACGCAATGAAAAGAACTAGTTGGCTTATTACATGGAGCTTATATTCACATGTGCTTATTTTCTTAGGATAACTCGTAATAACTGTCCCTAAGAAACTTGGCCAATAGAACTGACATAGAAATAACATGTCATGATGATTGCAATGGAGGAGTGACGTACTATAGCACATTGTATAGGCTCACCGCTGCCCTCCTTTTTTTGCGATGTTCCATGAAATTGCCACATACATCTTGTACTTTTTCATTGTGTAACCCTATCTGCAAGTTGACACGGCTAATTTCTGACATCTCTACATGATACTACATTGCATATCCCTTGCGCATATTTAAACCACCAATTAACGATTTTGTGCGTAGCATAAACTAGTCATGATTTTGTGTGCTGGACTAGCAGGCACTCTAAGGGAGCCTAATGTAGTGCACTGGAATTCCTACATGCCACCTATGATTTTGTGTAATGTACTGCCTTGTTCCTAAATATATGTCTTTGTAGAGATTCCAGTATGTACCACATACAGATGTATATAGATGCATTTTCGAGTGTAGATTCACTCATTTTGCTTCGTATGCAGCCTATAGTGGAATCTCTAGAAAATTATATTTAGGAACGGAGGTACAAGGTAGTATCATGTATAACATCTACATATCTAATTTAGTAGCCAGTAGTAGAAATCATTGTCTGCACAAAGGGATTACTGGTTGAAAATCCTAGCAAAGCACGCTGGCAGGCACAAAACAATACAAGAGAGAGACACACACTTACAAGATCATAGCAATGCCTCAGTCCAGGATCTTGGTTGGCTAAGCTGTTAGATCCAGAAGAAACATCGTCCTTGTAGTTTTTGCCAGCTGCATAACAAGTAACAACGACCTGTTAGTATATTTGAAGTACATCGGGCAGGTGATGCTGGACGGGTTTAAAGGTGACAAGTACCTAGGCCATAGCGGGTGCTTGGCATCTCTCCAGACGGAGGGAATCATGTTAGAAACGTCAAGGGTGATGATGCTGCGCTGGCTGTTGGGGTCCGGTAAGGAGATCTAGAACCGTCGAGTAGGTGTTTGTGGAGCGGCTCCGGTAGGGTGGACTACGGTGTGGGCGAAGCGAATCTGTGGTCGTGGACGAGGGCATAGGTGAAGCTGCTCCGATGGTTGGGTTAAGGATGGTGTCGATGATGTGGGTCTGCGGCCGTGGACGGGGCGTCAGAAGCTGCTCTGATGGTTGGGTTAAGGATGGTGTCGACAATGCGGATCTGCGGCCGTGGACGGGGCGTCAGAAGCTGCTCCGGTGGTTGGGTTAAGGATGGTGTCGACGATGCGGATCTGCGGCCGTGGACGGGGCGTCAGAAGCTGATCCGGTAGGTTGGATGAGGGTGCGAGGAAGTGGATCTGAGGCCGTGGACTTGTGAGTTGGCAAAGCGGCCCCAGTAGGGTTGAGAATGGTATATGCGAAGCTACTCCGGTAGGGTTGACAATGGTGTCGGTGAAGCGGCTCTGGTAGGGTGGAGGAAGGTGTCGGCGAAGAGGATCAAAAGCCATCGACGGGGGCGTCGGTGGGGCAGCTCCGGTGGGTGTGGAGGAAGCGTCTCCGGTGGGGAGTATGAATGAGCTGCTGCAGATGCGCGGCGGTTGACGAGAGTACCGGTGAAGTAGATCCGGCGCCGTGGACAAGGCCGACACTGAATGGGTTGTGGTACAGTGGTGGATGAGCAGTCTACCTGTTTCTAGGGGAGGTGGGAGGGGTAGATGCGGCCGCAGAAGCAGATCCGGCGAGGTGGACGCCGCTGGCAGTGAATGGGCTATGGTACGCTGGTGGATGAGCAGTCTAGGGTTTCGAGAGGGGAGGGGAGAAAGGCCGTTGAAGTACGGACGGCGTGATGTAAGATGCTCTGGTGCTGTGAGTTAGTCATTTTTGCGGGAGGGGGAGAGGAAATGGGGGTGCCGTGTAGGGGGGGGGGACCGGAAGTTACCAAAGCATCCCCGACCTATTATGTAGATGAGGGCGGCATTGTAACTGTTGGTCTCCATGCACCAAGGATAAAAGGGGAATTCGCATACTAAAGACTAAGGTGGGAGAAATTTAGAAGGAGGTGGGAGATTTTGCCGCCCGCGGGATCGTTCGTATCCAGTTTCAACTAATTTTGGACCGTGCTAGCGGGAAGGTCATGCTAGACTGTGTACACGGGGCACGCGTCAGCAGTTAATAACTGGTGTGAAGTCCACCCTAGAAAAAAAAGACAATAACTCGGGATGATGCGTCGATAACTTGGACGTTCACACGGGCGCGGCCAATCGTACGGGTGTAGTGGCGCGTTCACAAAAAACGGGATCAAACGCTCAGCCTATGTATTTCTCATGTAAATAGATAATTTAGTGCCATTGGTTATTTACTTTAAACATAATGCATTGACGTGTTAGTGTAGAGGCGCACAAAAAGAAATGGATATTGTAGTCCGCTACTTAAAAGTGTTACCTCATATGATTACATAGCCTCCATTTCATAAATTGCGTACCCGTTGAATTTATATATGAATATTACATATATTACTTCAAAATAGAAACTTAAATCATCCAAGACTAATGAATTTGAATGCAAGAGTAACAATGGTGAATGTACATGATAGCTACATTGGTTGTTTGAAGAAACATCACTGTAACTTTGGCATGCACAACTAAAAAGGTTTATTTAAATAAAAAATGTGATATGTGAGTGTCCAACCTTTATAGTGTTGAATCGATATTGTACCTTTGGCCACGATACGAAGTAGATATTGATTTATGTTCAAGCGATGCACGTCCACGATTGCTAGATAGTTATACGTGAATGAATTGTGCAATCTCTCTCACACGCATACATATCTCATTTCCCTGTGGGCATCGGAATCACACACGCGCACTTCGTGTATTTCTCTCCCTCCATCAAGGTTAAATTCGTCTTTCTACCCCGTCCTACAAGTCTCTCACACAGAAACACACATGCTCTCTCTGTCTAACACGCCCACCCCTTTAATTCCGCCCACCCATAGCCACTAATGTCTCAAAGTATAATAATGTCTCTCACACATATGCCTAAGGTTAACTCGAGTTCCGGAACCATATGAATACATACAATGGGATTCCAACAAAGCACCTTTTGTTTTGAGATTTCTCTCTCTCTCTCTCTCACTCACTCACACACACACACACACACACACACACACACACACACACACACAAGCGCGTGCACATTGTTTCTCGTTTCATTTTTTCCGGCACTTGCATGCACACCGTTTGTTTATCTTCGTGATTCTTTAAGTATGCCTCGCATAAATGCTATCTACCTATCCTTTAATATAGCTAGATATGTGTCACACAAATTCCTTCTCCCTACTAGCAAGATGCCCATGTGTTGCATGGAACATCAAGATGCATTTGTATGAGTAGTTTATCTTGTGGGAGAAAAGGATGAACGAGGGAATGCCTTATTTGCAAATGCGGAGAGGGGTGTGGGTATCTTTTTGCAAAATTTCCATAGTTTCCTTCCTATCCGTCGGATATAAATCGAATGGCCTATGTTGCAGGATGGCAGGAACACCATCATCACCAACTCTGTTTTTTATAAGAGTAGAGATATGTAACTGTCACTGTCCCCCCCAACACACACCCACGCACCCACACACACACACTTCCCAACATCGAAGGAGTTGAGTGACACCTCGATCTTGATACTAATCTATCGACTGGCTTCTCTCTCAAACATGCACACACACACTACCCGACACTGAAGGAGTAGGGTGGCACCTCGATCTTGATAGTAATCTATCTACTCCTCTTTCAAACACACACACATACACACACACTCGCTAGTTGTGCCTCTGTGCCTACCGCGCACACTCTCGATACGTCTTTCTCTCCTTCCCCCTCCCCCCACCCCAACAATGACAGCAGAAGGGTGACAACTCGATCTGATCATAATCTGTCCATTGGTTTCTCTCTCAAACATTGTGTCTCTGTGCCTCGCTCAGTAGCCCCCTCGATATGTAGACTTCTCGCGCGCGCACAGCTGTAGTGGCGATGACGCTGAACCCAGTGTGCCTTGTTTTTACCAGCCTCATGTGATAATTTTCACCCTGTTTTCTATTAATTAACAAGGCAACCTTTTCTTTGTTACTACTAGTGAATCTGAAATCATTCGGGGCAGACATAAAATATATCACTTCAACCCAATTATCGCAGCAACTATTTTAAAAGAAACTAGCTAGCTGCCCTTGCGTTGCACGGAACATCAAGATGCATTTGTACGAGTAGTTTATCTTTAAAGGCTGAATGGGGAAAGGCTTTATTTGTGAATGTGGAGAGGAGTGTGCGTATATTTTTGCAAAATTGCCATAGTTTCTTTCCTATCCGTTAGATATAAATCCGACGGCCTATATTGCACGATGGCACGCACACCGTCATCACCAACTCTGCTTTCTACTCCCTCCATTCCTAAATATTCCCTCCGTCCGAAAATATTGTCATCAAAATGGATAAAAAGAGATGTATCTAAAACTAAAATACATCTAGATACATTTCCTTTTATCCATTTTGATGACAAGTATTTCCGGATGGAGGGAGTATTTGTCTTTTTAGAGATTTCAACAAGTGACTATGACCGGACCTTACCAACATACTCAAAAAAGTAGTCCATAATTTTGATGTTACCCTCTTTTCTTGGCGGTGCAGTGCCATCAGGATACCTCATAAATAAATCAATGAGAAATCTGACCCCTTCCTAAAAAGACATACAGAGCAAAATGAGTGAATCTACACTCTAAAATATGTCTACATACACATCTGTATGTGGTAGTCCATTTGAAATCTGAAAAAGACAAATATTTAGGAACGAATGGAAGAGTAGACATGGAGATATATCTCCAGCATGGTCTACAACAAAAATATGCTGGACTGGTTAGCGCCGGATGCTCGCAACGCGATGACATGAGTTCGAGTTCTGTCTATATATACTTCTTTCGCTACTGTACAAAAATATTTAGGAACTTTAGATTTTTATATTATATATTACTTATTTAATATATACTTCTTTCGCTACAGTACTGACAGTGGAACCCACATAGTACTTAGAATACAAGATTAAGGATGGACTTGTTTCTTTTTAACTTTCTGTACGAAGCTGTAG
Source organism: Triticum dicoccoides (assembly GCF_002162155.2). Taxonomy (NCBI): domain Eukaryota; kingdom Viridiplantae; phylum Streptophyta; class Magnoliopsida; order Poales; family Poaceae; genus Triticum; species Triticum dicoccoides. Next base: position 330,789,250 of record NC_041381.1, read on the forward strand.
CCACCTTGCAAGTCACGTGTACACTGTACATGCAATTAACTTTTTATAGAGGGACAATCATACATCCAATTAACTCAAATGGATTGGATGTCACTCTATTATTTCCAGCATAAGAGCATCTCCAACGGCAGCCGGCAAATTTCCTCCCGCTTCCTTCCACGGAGGACGACATCAAACGCCAGCGGCATACATTTTCACAACTCTAACCAACCAGATGAAATTCGTGCAAACATGGACTGATTTCATATAAGCATGAAGGATTTCGTATAAAAAAGCCGAATCATCATATAAACATGATGGATTTCATTACATTTACATGAACTAAGCGGTGCCAATCCGGCTCTCTTGGTATAATTAATACTCCGTACGTCCGGAAATACTTTTCCTAGAAATGGATGTATCTAGACTTATTTTAGTTATAGATACATACAATTTATCAATTCTTAGAACAAATATTCCCCGCCAGCTAGAGAGGGAGTACATAATCTAAATGGTCGCCCGCGGATCCCTTTGTCTTCCTCATGTCCATCAAACACTTGCGGGGTTGACGAAGGTCCTCGGAAGAGACGAAGCAGCAAAGAAACCACCTGAATGCGCAGTCGTCGCCTCGGCGGTGGCCTTCATGGGTCCCAAGTGGCAGCGCCCTCCCGTGTTCTACTTCTCCTTGATGATGGCGGCGGACACGGAGAAGCTGGCCACCGACTCGTTGCTCTCCATGCACACGGCTTCTGTCTCTGCCTGCATGGTGCTGCCGCAGGCACGGGAGGCGCGCCCACCGCAGACACTGGTGGCGCAGTACGACGCGACAGCGACGACGCCCGTACCGGCGTGCTCGCCACTCCTCATCGAGCTGAACTGGAGCAGCGAGTTGCTGAACCACGCGCCTGCTTGGGGAAGCAACTGGCTCCGTCGGGCCAAGCAAGGTTCGTGAAGCACCGAGCGGCCTCGCCCATATCCGGAGGGCCCGGCGGGCCACCTAGCCGGGTAATATGCCAGAGAACGGCTCCTCGGAAGCCATCGGAAGAGTGGAGAAATGGTGAAGGAGGAGATGGGGGAGTGGCGGAGGGGTGCGATTCTTGCCTGCTGTCTGCCTGGCCTCATGTAAATAGAGGGCGGACGGTAGGAGCTTGGCCGGCGTCTAGCCTCGTTTAAACTGAGGGCGGACGGGAGGAGCTCGGCCGGTGTTGCGCTTAATTCTGGCCCGCTCATGAATAGACATGTCGCCGGAGTAGGATGCGGGTTTAACAGAGGGGTTTGATGGAGGCGAGGAGGCGTGTTCAGCCGGGCGTGCAGCGGGTGGCGTAGTACTATTCGATTTGACAGCAGTAATGAGCCATCAAATCACAAAGGCCCTCGCCTCTCGTGAAACCGACCAAGCTAGACTGCCCCGCTGAGGGAGTCCTGGACTAGGGGGTGTCCGGATAGCCGGACTATCATTGTCAGCCGGACTCTAAGACTATGAAGATACAAGATTGAGGACTTCGTCCCGTGTCCGGATGGGACTTTCCTTGGCGTGGAAGGCAAGCTTGGCGATACGGATATGTAGATCTCCTACCATTGTGACCGACTCTGTGTAACCCCAGCCCTCTCCGGTGTTTATATAAACCGGAGGGTTTTAGTCCGTAGGACGAACAACCATTACAATAATCATACCATAGGCTAGCTTCTAGGGTTTAGCCTCCTTGATCTCGTGGTAGATCCACTCTTGTACTACCCATATCATCAATATCAATCAAGAAGGAGTAGGGTTTTACCTCCATCGAGAGGGCCTGAACCTGGGTAAAAACATCGTGTCCCTTGTCTCCTGTTACCATCCGCCTAGACGCACAGTTCGGGACCCCCTACCCGAGATCCGCTGGTTTTGACACCGACATTGGTGCTTTCATTGAGAGTTCCTCTGTGTCGTCACCGATAGGCTTGATGGCTTCTTCAATCAACAACAATGCCGTCCAGGGTGAGAGTTTTCTCCCCGGACTGATCTTCGTGTTCGGCGGCTTCGCACTGCGGGCCAATTCACTTGGCCATCTGGAGCAGATCGAAAGCTACGCCCCTGGCCATCAGGTCAGATTTGGAAGCCTAAACTTCACGGCTGACATCCACGGAGATTTGATCTTCGATGGATTCGAGCCACAGCCGAGCGTGCCGCACTGTCACGAGGGGCATGATTTAGCTCTGCCGCCGGACAGTGCCCCTAAGGCCGCACACGAGTCCGCTCTGACCCATAGTTCGGATAAGATCGAGGACAGGTGGCTGGACACCGCCTCAGGAGCTGCAACTTCTACGGCGATGGAGCCGAATACTGACCTTGTCCCTTATAAAGCTCGTGGCTCCGAGGCGCCGGACTCCTTGCCGGGCTTCGAACCTCCTGCGCCCCTGCCAATCGAATCCGATTGGGCGCCGATCATGGAGTTCACCGCCGCGGACATCTTTCAGCACTCGCCCTTTGGCGACATCCTAAATTCGCTAAAGCATCTCTCGTTATCAGGAGAACCCTGGCCGGATTGCGGTCAGGATGGTTGGGATGCGGACGACGAAGAAATTCAAAGCCCACCCACCACCCACTTTGTAGCCACTGTCGACGATCTAACCGACATGCTAGACTACGACTCCGAAGACATCGACGGTATGGACGACGATGCCGGAGACGATCAAGAACCAGCGCCTACAGGGCACTGGAAGACCACCTCATCATACGACATATACATGGTGGACACCCCAAAGGATGGGGATGGCGAAGAAGCAGCGGAGGCAGATTCTTCTAAGAAACAGCCAAAGCGCCGACGTCAGCGGCGCCGCTCTAAATCCCGCCACAGTAAGAATGGAGATTTGGGCACCGGAGATAATAACACCCCAGAGAGTGCCGAAGACAACCCCCTCCAGCAAGATTCAGCACAGGAGGACGGAGTAGCCAGCCCTCGAGAGAGAGCGGCAGACGAGGAGATAGAGGATGACAATTACATGCCTCCCTCCGGAGACGAGGCAAGCCTCAACGACGACGAATTTGTCGTACCAGAGGATCCCGTCGAACAAGAGCATTTTAAATGCAGGCTTATCGCCACGGCAAATAGCCTAAAAAAAGCAGAAACAGCTTCAAGCTGATCAAGACCTGCTGGCCGACACATGGACCGAGGTCCTCGCGGCCGAAGAGTATGAACTCGAACGCCCCTCCAAGAGCTACCCAAAACGCAAGTTGCTCCCCCGACTAGAGGAGGAGGCATACAAACCTTCATCACCAGCGCACAATACGCAGACCGACCACCCCGTGGTCGCGACAGAGAGGCATCTAGGCCCTCCATCAGGACCGTACCCCGGCACCGCTTGAAAAGTACGAAGCCACGAGGGAATGCGCCGGACTTGCAGGATATATTGGAGGACAAGGCAAGACAATCCAGATCTATCTACGGATCACGTGGGCGCCCCATGACCCACGACGACTACCGTCGCGCCGGATACAGCAACTCCGGCCGGCCCGAACACAGCAGACAACGCTCTCTTGAGCTACGTCGTGATATTGCTCAATATAGAGGCGCCGCACACCCACTATGCTTCATAGACGAAGTAATGGATCATCAAATCTCTAAAGGGTTTAAACCCGTGAACATTGAATCCTACGATGGCACAACAGACCCCGCGGTTTGGATCGAAGATTATCTCCTTCACATCCATATGGCACGCGGCGATGATCTCCACGCCATCAAGTATCTCCCACTCAAGCTTAAAGGACAAGCTCGGCATTGGCTTAACAGCTTGCCCGCAGAGTCAATTGGGTGTTGGGAGGACCTGGAAGCCGCATTCCTCGACAACTTCCAGGGCACATATGTGCGACCACCAGACGCTGATGACCTAAGCCACATAATTCAGCAGCCAGACGAATCGGCCAGATAGTTCTGGACACGGTTCTTAACAAAGAAAAATCAAATCGTCGACTGTCCGGATGCAGAGGCCCTCGCAGCCTTCAAACATAACATTCGCGACGAGTGGCTGGCGCGGCACCTAGGACAAGAAAAGCCAAAATCCATGGCAGCCCTCACATCACTCATGACCCGCTTCTGTGTGGGAGAGGACAGCTGGCTAGCTCGCAGCAACAACCTCAGCAAAAATGCTGACAGTCGGGATACTAAGGAACACAATGGCAGGTCGCGTCGAAACAAAAACAAACGCCACGTTAACGGCGATAAAAATGAGGATACGGCAGCCAACGCCGGATTCAGAGGCTCTAAACCCGGTCAGCGGAAGAAGCCATTCAAAAGAACTACTCCAGGTCCATCCAATTTGGACCGAATACTCGATCGCTCTTGCCAGATACATGGCACCCCCGAAAAGCCAGCTAACCACACCAACAGAGATTGTTGGGTATTCAAGCCGGCAGGCAAGTTAATCGCCGAAAACAATGACAAGGGGCTGCACAGCGACGACGAGGAAGAGACTCGGCCGCCAAACAGTAGAGGACAGAAGGGTTTCCCCCCACAAGTGCGGACGGTAAACATGATATACGCAACCCATATACCCAAGAGGGAGCGGAAGCGTGCACTTAGGGACGTATATGCGATGGATCCAGTCGCCCCAAAGTTCAACCCATGGTCCTCTTGCCCGATCACTTTCGATCGAAGGGACCACCCCACCAGTATCCGCCATGGCGGATTCGCCGCATTGGTTTTAGACCCAATCGTTGATGGATTCCACCTCACTAGAGTCCTGATGGACGGCGGCAGCAGCCTGAACCTGCTTTATCAGGATACAGTGTGCAAGACGGGCATAGACCCCTCAAGGATCAAACCTGCAAAGACGACCTTCAAAGGCGTCATACCAGGTGTTGAAGCCAATTGTACAGGCTCAATCACACTGGAGTGGTCTTCGGATCCCCGGATAATTTCCGAAGCGAGGAGTTAATCTTCGACATAGTCCCGTTCCGCAGTGGCTATCACGCTCTGCTCGGACGAACTGCGTTTGCAAAGTTCAGCGCAGTACCGCATTATGCATACCTCAAGCTCAAGATGCCAGGCCCTCGTGGAGTCATCACGGTCAACGGAAACACTGAACGCTCCCTCCGAACGGAGGAACACACAGCGGCTCTCGCGGCAGAAGTACAGAGCAGCCTTTTAAGGGAATTTTCGAGTCCGGCCATTAAACGACTGGACATGGCCAAACGCGCCCGGAGTAACATCAATCAAGACCACCTGGCACGTTCCGAGCACGCGTAGCAATGCGGCCCCAACCCCAGCCCTTGCATTATTGCAAGACCAGCTCTTCGCGTACATCACTACGCTCTGAAGATACCATGGGCATCGGGGGAGGGGCACGACCACGACAGGCCCAGAGTGCGGCTTAACCACACCAGGGGCTCCCAAGTGTGTCAGTCCTTTTTCTTCTTTTTTTTCCACAGGACTCTGTTCACCAGAGGCCCTGTCCGGCAGTAGATCTGCCGAACTCACGATGCAATAGCCAGGGAGGGACAAAGGCTACGACAAACACTCAGGTGGTCTCCATTATGAGCATTAAATTTGTTAAATACACCAGTCCGCAGCCCACCCCTAGAGGGGGACATGTTTAAAATAGTCCAATCCCTTGCTTACCGCACTATTTGTATCGTTCTGCACTCATGGCAGAATTCCTTGAATAAACAATGCATCACTTTTTCTCTTATAATTGCATTCCTTTTCTTATATATGTTCATTTATGACATCTCGCATCCGTACACTCTGGTACGGCCGAATACACCAAGGGCTTATGTTCCCCAGATTATGGTGTGATAAGTCCGAACACTTTCACATGTGCGGCACCCCGAACTTATAGCACTATATGCATCGGCTCCGAATCATGTCTTGGGTCAATAGTTGGGTTTGCCCGGCTCCCATGTTTTGGTACCTTATGTTCCGTTCTGTCGGCTAAGGTAGCACTGGGAGAACCACTGCGATTGCGCCCCGGTTGAGCTGGGCGAGCGCCTCAGTGGAGAAAGCTAAAACTGACTGTCATGATAAGGCGAGAGCTGGTCGCTGTTCGAGAGGTCTTTTCGAGTCCCTAAAGACTTATGCCGCTTAGAGCGAGGAACTGGCTTCGTCCGGCCCAGGCGTGGATAGCGCCCCGAACTCGGTCTTCCAAATACTAGGGGCTTTGCTGAAATTTAAAATTATAGAATTCTATGGCTAAGTGAGAGTGTTCAAGCATTATAAGTCCGGTTGCCTTGTTCGTTGTGTTGAGCGCCTCCCTAGATGGACCCAAAAATGGGAACAAGATTTCTCAAGTTTATCCCGAACACCCTAGCACTCGTGGCATGGGGGCTGAAGCCGACGACTTGCCATCTCTCAGATTTAATAAACGGCCGCACAGAAGGTAATATTTTAAATCAATAAAGCGTTGCTTAGCGCATATGAACAAAGTTTTCAGCGCACAGGATAACACATTGCGAGTTTACTCAATAATTACATCTTTGGGGCACTTATCCGCAATCTTGCGGGCACCCTTCAGGACACTCTTATAGTACATCTCGGGCGTACGATACTCCTTGCCCGCTAGGGGCGCGTCCGTGATAAGCCTCTCCGCATCCAGCCTGCCCCAATGCACCTTTGCGCGGGCAAGGGCCCGACGGGCACCTTCAATGCAGGCGGAGCGCTTGATGACCTCCACCCAGGGGCACGCATCCACCAACCGCCGCACGAGGCCGAAGTAGCTCCCAGGCATGGCCTCTCCAGGCCACAACCGGACTATGAGGCCCTTCATGGCCTGCTCGGCTACCTTGTGGAGCTCGACCAGCTGCTTCAGCTGGTCGCTAGGGGGCACCGGATGTCCGGCCTCAGCGTACTGAGACCAGAAGACCTTCTGCATTGAGCTCCCCTCCTCGGCCCGGTAGAATGCAGCGGCATTGGACACGCTGCGAGGCAGATCTGCAAACGCCCCTGGAGAGCTCCGAATTCGGGTAAGTAACAGGTAATTTACATTCACATGCTTGCTTTGCATGAAAAATGCCTTACCCGCCGCTATCTTCTTCATCGCCTCAATCTCCTGGAGGGACTTATGGGCCTCGTCCTTAGCGGCTTTGGCACTTTCAAGAGCCGAGGCAAGCTCGGACTCTCGAGTCTTCGAGTCGCGCTCCAAACTCTCATGCTTTTCCATGAGAGCCTGGAGCTCTTGCCGCACCTCCGCCACCCACGCCTCCTGCTTCTCTCGCTCTGCTCGTTCCGCGGCCGCATTGCGCTCGGCCGCAGACACGGCCTCCTTTAGGGTCGCCACCTCGTTCGTGGCCCCTGCAGTACACATGTTATCCTTGTTATTTCTATTGCAACCAAAATCCTTTTCTGTAAGGTACAAATTTAAAAGTGGTGTTACTCACCTTCTTTGTCCTCGAGCTGCTTCTTGGCAAGGCCGAGGTCTCGCTCGGACCGCTCGAGGTCCTGCTTCAAAGCACCGACCTCCGCAGTTAGTGCGGCAGAGGTCAGCAGCGCAGCCTGCAAACCCATATTGACATAATTTTTAGCACTCCTGCGTATATCTTTTTTAGATCCTCAGTCCGGTTTTTCTTTCCGAACACCGAACCGAGCATCAGGGGCTACTGTCTATGCGGTATCACATTACATATTTTAAACTTCTTACCTCAAAGCCTGTTAGAAGGCTACTGCAGGCTTCGGTCAGCCCGCTCTTGGCGAGCTGAACCTTCTGAATCACCGCACTCATGATAGTGCGGTGTTCTTCCTCGATGGAAGCGCCGTTAAGCGCCTCCAACAAGTTGTCCGGCGCCTCCGGTTGGACGGAGGCTGCCGGCGTCACGGTCTTGCCCTTCTTACGAAGGGGCCGCCTGCCGGACTCCAGAACCACTGCGGGTTCCGGCATGCAGTGCGGCGCAAAGTCTGGGAGGCTGCCTTGCGGCACCTCCGGATCCTCCTCCTGATGGGTCCCCTCCTGGGATCCCACCTCGGCGTCGTGAGCATCACGAGGGGTGGAGGCAGTCGGAATGGAATCCACGTCCGACGGAGCCAAGGACCCGCTCGATGAAGCGGGAAGATCATCATCGGCCAGACTACAGGTAGTGTGCGGCATTAGAAGGACACTATGTGACACAAAAGAAAAATTATAAACCATTCAGGAATCCGGATACTTACGATCTTGCCGGAGGCCTGGCCCTTGAGGGCCACTCTTCGTCGCCAACGTTGGCGTTGGCGGAGCTGTCCGGGGGAAGGGTCCTTCCCCTCTTGGACCCTTCGGCTTCCCCCGTTGGGGAAGCCTTCCTTTTCCTCTCACCCCCCTCCGGGGGAGAGTCCTCTTTCTCCTCCTCGTCTTCGGGGGAGGAGTCCGCCTCGGAGCCATCGGACGATGAGTCCGATATCACATGGCGCCGGGAACTTCTTCGAGTTCCCGTGGCCTTCTTCTTGGCCTTCTTCTCCGGCACCAAATAAAGTGCCGGGACTAGCAGCCCCGTTAAACGGGCGTCCGCTGGGTCTTCGGGAAGGGGAGCCGGACAGTCTACCTATCCGGACGTCCCCTGCCAGTCCTGTCAAAGGCATTGGGAGTTTTAAAATCCCACATAGAGTCAAACTATGAAAGAAAATAAGTGTCCCGTAGAGGATAACAAAGCTTACCTCGCCGGCCGGGCGCTTGGTGCGGTCTTCTGTCGCGGATGCGGGGGCTTCTCCGCCCTTGAACAGCACCCTGCAGGCAGCTTCATACATTGTGTTGAAGAGCCCGCTCAGGGTCCGGTGCTGTGCCGGATCGAACTCCCACAAATTGAAGGCCCGCTGTTGGCAGGGGAGAATCCGGCGGACGAGCATGACCTGGATCACATTGACAAGCCTAAGCTTCTTGTTCACCAAGGTCTGGAGACAGGACTGGAGTCCTGTCAGCTCCTCCGAACTGCCCCATAGCAAGCCCTTCTCTTTCCAGGAGGTGAGCTGCATGGGGATACCAGATCTGAACTCGGGGGCCGCTGCCCATTTAGGGTCACGCGGCGCGGTGATGTAGAACCACCCCGATTGCCACCCCTTGACGGACTCCACGAAGGCCCCCTCGAGCCAGGTGACGTTGGGCATTTTGCCCACCATGGTGCCTCCGCACTCTGCTTGGACGCCCTTCACAACCTTCGGCTTGACATTGAAGGTCTTGAGCCACAAGACGAAGTGGGGCTGGATGCAGAGGAAGGCCTCGCACACGACGATAAACGCCGAGATGTTGAGGATGAAGTTTGGCGCCAGATCGTGGAAGTCCAGGCTGTAGTAGTACATGACCCCCCGGACGAAGGGATGAAGTGGGAAGCCCAGTCCACGGAGGAAGTGGGGAAGGAATACGACCGTCTCATGGGGCCTGGGGTGGGGATGAGCTGCCCCTCGTCGGGCAGCTAGTGCGCGATGTCGCTGGAAAGGTATCCGGCGCCGCACAGCTTTTCGATGTGCCTCTCCATAACGGAGGAGGCCAACATCTTGCTTCCCACTCCGGACATGGCTGGAGAAGGTCGAGGCGAGATGTGCGGGCTTGGGCGCTGGAGCTCGAGTGCGCGGAGATGGATAGGCAAAGGAGGAAGAAGGCGTAGGTAAAAAGGTGGATCCTTATCCCCTTATATGGGCGGACAAAAACTATGCGTCCCCACCGGCCTGGTAAAACTCGCTTATCTCCCAAGCGCCACCATCAATGGCGCGGTTGGGTTACCCACGTCCGTATTGATGGGAATCCCGGAATAAGGGGAACACGATCTCTGCTTCGACAAGACGTGCCAAGGAAACCGCTTCGCTAAACGCGCTGAGGTGGTATGATAAAAAATGATTCAAGTAAAGGCTTGGTGGTGGCGTGACGTCATGCCACAAATACGTCAGCAGATTGAACTTGTGTACATATTATTCTCTCTACGGTGGAATGTGGAATTTATTTTGCAGAGCCGGACACTATACTGGTGTTCACAATCTTCTATGAGTTATTCGGAGGAGGAACCCGCCTTGCAATGCCGAACAATATGCGCGCCGGACTCATCGTCATTGAAGCCTGGTTCAGGGGCTGCTGAGGGAGTCCTGGACTAGGGGGTGTCCGGATAGCCGGACTATCATCGTCAGCCGGACTCTAAGACTATGAAGATACAAGATTGAGGACTTCGTCCCGTGTCAGGATGGGACTTTCCTTGGCGTGGAAGGCAAGCTGGGCGATACGGATATGTAGATCTCCTACCATTGTAACCGACTCTGTGTAACCCTAGCCCTCTCCGTTGTCTATATAAACCGGAGGGTTTTAGTCCGTAGGACGAACAACCATTACAACAATCATACCATAGGCTAGCTTCTAGGGTTTAGCCTCCTTGATCTCGTGGTAGATCCACTCTTGTACTACCCATATCATCAATATCAATCAAGCAGGAGTAGGGTTTTACCTCCATCGAGAGGGCCCGAACCTGGGTAAAAACATCGTGTCCCTTGTCTCCTGTTACCATCCGCCTAGACGCACAGTTCGGGACCCCCTACCCGAGATCCGCCGATTTTGACACCGACACCCGCCCTCTAGCCTTTTAAAAAATGTATATACTCCAATTTTGTATAGTAGTAGTTTCGATGGATTGCGCCATGGAGCTAAACTTGAAATTAAAAAAAAGGTGGTACATATAGAGAGCGCTCGTCGCCAAATTATGCATATAGTACTATTAAAAAAGCTAGTACGTGCTTAAATGGGGTGCTAAATTCTATTAAAGAAATACTAGTCGTATGTACATACTGAAGAGTTAAAGTAACGAGAACAAACATAACATAGTTCTGTTGGGGGCTCAGTATAACACACCCCTAAAATTAAACTAAGCACACCTGAAATTAAACTATGCAACTAATCCGGTAGACACTGCATTAGAACCACCATGAGCAACGACACCGACACCTTACTCACTCGGAGTCCTCGTCCACGTCCTCGACTTCGTCCTTGTACCTCTTCCTCTTGGTCGATACTTCTTTGCTTGAACCGCACACTTGGCTCTTGCTCTTCATCCAACCCTTGTAGATATTGAAACAAAGGTAGCCAGCCATTGCAGCGTAGTGGATGTGGTCTATATCTAGTACATTCCGCTGCCATGAATGACGATGAAACGTGTAATGAGGTTTCTCCAGTTTACCGTACGAAGGATGAACCATGGCTCCTGCCAGGGTCAGCATTAAAGGCTGGCCACCGGAGGGCAGCAGTCGATTCTTCTAGAGGTCGAAGGGGTTGCCTACAATGAGGCCTATCCGACCCAGGACTTCTTTGTCGTTCGTAAAGTCTACAGTAACAAATTTGACTAGGTTGCTCTCGAGGAAGTTCTTAAAATCCAGGCATTCAACGTCGGCATGGCATATGTGGTAGACCAAGCATAAGTCATGCATGCAAACCTGGATCACGGCGGGCTTCTTCCTCTCTTCGTCCTTTAGATCCTTCTCCCGTCCCAGGACTATGGTGTACTCAACATCTAGCCCAGCGACCCACTCATCATCTGAGTTTTCGAACATGCGTCTGAAGCGAGATAGGCATCCTTTCACCGTCGCGGAAGAACGGGTGTAGATGATGTCGAACTCATCGCCGGTGATGGTTCTAACCTTGTACTTACCGCCGATCATGGAGATTTGAGACGCCAGGGATTTGGGAGGAGGTTTAGGATTAGTGGAACTGCCGTAATGTGAAAGGACGGGACGACTAGGAGCGAACCGCCGTAATATTAAAGGACGTGCGGGGATGAGTAGGAGCGAACTGCCAGCGTGCGAACGGCAGGGTAGTGGCTTTCCATTCTCCCATGATACGGGCTTCCGAGATCCCTTGGATCTGAGATCGAATGGTTGCATGGCGTGACTCTAGACCTATGGGTGAATATCCTATCCTAGAGGGTTATTCTGCAAATTTTCAGCAACTTAGCATGCGACAGTTCGATCTCAGATCCAAGGGTTGCCAGCAGCCCGTAACATGGTCGCGCCTACTACGACCGTCGCGTCGCTCGCGCGGTCGCGCCCTTGGAGATTTAACACGGTGCATTAGGCTATATGATGTTGGCATGTCATACATAGTCATCACTTAGTCACTCATACTATAACAAGGCTAGCTATAAGGTTGGCTATAAGTGTATTTTTTTTACTTCTCTCTATCTGTTTCTTCGTACTCCCTCCGTCCCATAATATAAGAACATTTTTGACACTAGTGTAGTGCCAAAAACGTTCTCTCTCTATCTCTTTCTTTGTACTCCCTTCATCCCATAATATAAGAACGTTTTGACACTAGTGTAGTGCCAAAAACGTTCTTATGTTCTGGGACAGAGGGAGTAGTATTTATTGCATTTGCCAAGGAGTGACCTCTTCCAATGAAATGGTGCTTAGATGAGGTGCTAAGGGCATTAAATGGCTTAGCAATCAAGTCCCCAATGCATAGGTGCTTATTAGTTTTTTGTTGCTAAGTTTGCTTCATTTAATTAGCTATAGACTCAAGATTGTCTTTTCACCTAGGTACACGCGCTTAGCACCGTTTCTTCCTTGGGTCACCAAACTAGTCTCTCTCTTCTTAATTAACTTGCCACATCAAACTTTATGCCTATGTGTCAAGCTTAGCACCTGTAGGAGCAAGTAAGTACTACAATAGTGGGCTATAAGGCCGCTTTACATGGCATTTTTGCATATGTGCAGGAAAGAGGCAAGGAAAAAGTGGAGAAGTGGGACCTCATGCAAGAGCCAGCCTCAACTACATGGTGGAGCATTGGGAGAGGCACCTGTATGGAGGTGGTCAGGAATCAGAATACTCACGCCGGTCGTAGCGCCGCAGTTAAAATGATAATGGCAAGTCAAATCACGGGGCCCCACCTGTCCAGCAGTAACTCGCTGTCAAAATCACACAGCCCTACGTTTGTGGTAGCCTACTCCCTCATCTTCTCGCGTCTCTGTCGAACCGACTAGGCGGAACTGCCCCGCCTACCGCGCAGGAAAAGCCCCGCCCTCAACTTTTAAATAGTACTCCATCCATTCCCTTATACAAGGCCACAAACTCAAATTACAGGTACCAAGGTAAAATTTAATGACTGCTTTGCAAGCCAACTTTTCTTCTTGTTAACCGGGATTATTAATACGCATGCATGCATGCAAGTAAGAAATGAGAAGGAAGTAGCACAATGTCATTATGACTACATGCATGCAAGTACTACCTCCATTCCCAAATGTAAGTCTTTTTAGAGATTCCAACTGGTGACCACATACGGAGTGAAATGAGTGAATCTATATTCTAAAATATGTCTACATACATCCGTATGTTGTAGTCCATTTGAAATATCTAAAAGGACTTATATTTAGGAACGGAGGGAGTATTAAACAAGTTGGTAGTACGAGAAAATATCATTAAATTTTGCCTCGATTACTGTTAGAGGCCTTGTATAGATGCAAAATGTATTTTTCATAGTGGCCTTGTATAAGGGAATGGAGGGAGTACTGCAGTATACTCCCTCCATCTAGGTGACCAAGCTGGAGAGGAAAACGAGAGAACCTAATGTTTATTTGCTAAGACTGGTTGTAATGGTAGTATCATAGCTAGTATCATGCATGACAACTAAGCAACTTTGATGAGGTATCGTAGAATTAAATGAAGAAAGTGAGAGTTGAGTATCATATCATGATACCGTATCATAATAAATGCTATGCTACTATGTGTCATACATGCAATATATACATCCGTATGTCTATATACATCCGTATGTAGTGGTTCATTTGTCTTTCTAGAGATTTCAACAAGTGACTACATACGGAGCAAAAAGAGTGAGTCTACACTCTAAAATATGTCTATATACATCTGTATGTAGTAGTTCATTTGAAATCACTAAAAAGACAATTATTTAGGAACTGAGGGAGTACATGATACTAATATATGATACTAAGCTTAATATCATTGCATGCAACGAACTGACCACTACATGTCATGTTTTATAGTCTCAAGCCATTAAATGCATACAATCCCCACATCTCTTATTGGTTGATTCCTCTATTTATGTCAAAAAATAAGAAACAACATGAGAGTTAATGCACCGCGCCTATGTGTTTACTATTTGGTTTTCGTAAGATGACTTACTCACCTAGACGGAGGGAGTATTCGATTAGACAACGGGCGGCGCAGTTCCCGATATAGCTTTAATGCAGACGAGGGAGGGAGTGGCGGTTCCCGAAATGTTGAACAACCAATGCATGCTCCTTCAATTAATGCATGAGGGAAGTAATGGGAGGAGGTCCGGGAAAAGAGGCTGCACGATGTGAATGCAACACCGTTTGCCCTCATATAAAGGCGCCCCTCCATTCCAATGCATCTACCACATCGTACGCATCTAAGCATTTGCCTAAGCACCTACACTAAGCGCAAAAGAGCTCACTCCAGACCCATGGCAGCGATGCGCGCGAGCGTCCAGCGGCTGTGCCAGCTGGTCCACTATGCCGGCCTGCGGCATGGTGCTGAGGATCGTCTCCAGACGGTGTTGGAAACCGGCCGGTGGATGGCCACCATCAACGCCAACTACGACTCTCAGTTGGACCAGATGATCGTTGCCACCAGCAACAAGTTCACCATCCTGAAGAAGCTCGTGGACGACATCGCCGTACTCCTCCAGCCCATGTGGCTGGGCTCCTCATTGACTGCCACCCTAATCGGCCTCCATGGACGGAACTTCTTTCAAGCACTGATGGCCCTGCGACTGCCCGCCGACGCCATGAAGAATGTCCACCTGGAGGTCGCGCTCGCCGCGAGGCGCCTTGCCCTGCGAGAATTCGTCGACCTACACATCCACGTGTACGAGCAAATCGTGTACATATGTATCTACAAGGCCAGTGAGGACGCTACGACGTTGGCATTCCTCAACCAGCTGGAAGCTCTGGATGCCTTTGCTGAGAAGCACCTCGACCTCGCCACAAAAGCCGCAGGTCAGTGGCCCGGCGCACTAAGTTGAGGAGGAGCAGGTTGTACGTTGATGGATCCATCTTTCTTCTTGCCTTCTGTAACCACCACTGCGATTGCATCATCATGGCCTTAATTCTTATTGTGCTGTTGCATTCTCGTTCCAGTCAATACCGACATGTGTGATCCCTTTGCTTAATTATATGCATCACATTAACTAGTACTCCATCCGTCAATTTATAAGTTGTGCTTACCTTTTACATCAACTTCGCGCAACGCGCGGGCATCTTGCTAGAAACACTAGAACATGTGGGATTCGCATGTGACCAAACCGACGATGCGCGAACCTAGTACTACGTACCCTGCTTATCTGGCGCAAATAACCCCTCCCTAGTGTTTCCAATCGTTATTTCTATCTATCGATCGTGCCAAGGAGTGGAACCATATGTTATTCCCTCCGTTTTTATTTACTCTGCATATTAGGATTGACTGAAGTCAAACTTCATAAAGTTTGACCAAGTTTATAGAAAAAATATAAACATTTACCATAACAAATCTACATGACATGAAAGTACATCCAACAATGAATCTAATGAAATCGATTTCTAATTGTATATGTTAATATTTTTGTTTATAAACTTTTGTTAAACTTTACAAAAGCTTGACTTTGACCAAAGCTAATACGCGGACTAAATAAAAACGGAGGGAGTACAATTTATCCATATTTCTCTACTCCTACTCCTATAAAAGACTCAGTTGGTGATGGTGTTGTGTCTGTCATCCGTCGTTTCTGACCATTAGATCTGCATCTAACGGCTGTGAGGTAAGTTGTGGCATTTTTGCAACAATATCCCACTTATTTTCTCCAATTTGCAGAAAACCCCTTATTATATTGAAAGCAACCACATCCCTCGCTCACCTCATCAAAACAGCATGAGAAATATATTTTGAGTGAAAAGTACTCCCTCCGTTCCTAAATATTTGTCTTTCTAAAGATTTCAATAAGTGACTACATACGGAGCAAAATGAGTGAATCTACACTTCAAAATATGTCTATATAATCCGTATGTGATAGTCCATTTGAAATCTCTAAAAAGATAAATATCTAGGAACGGAGGGAGTAATATATTAGGAGAATATCAAAACAAGAGTGATTTCTTTCAACTTTGTGAACAAGTACTACTATTCTACTACTTTGGATCCGTCGCAATGCACGGGCACATTGCTAGTAAAAGGAAAAGGCCTGCTGCGTTTGCGTCGCACCCCCACACGCCCGGGAATCGGGAGTACTCCACGGCCCGTTCGGCACGACACATGGCTTAGGGAAGGTGTGTTGCCCAGCATTTTCACTTTCATGTGGGACCGCCGTTGAGCAAACCGACTATTGGCAAATTGCACCCCACGCGCCGCCGGGTTGGAAAACAGAAACGAGGGGAAGATCTAGCTGTAGCACGGAAGCCAAGAAATTTGGTGTCAGATGGGGCTCGTTGATAGAGTAGGAGCATTCCGTACTAGTACTACTCCTACTAGTACCAAGTTTGTACTCCTAATATATTACTAGTAGTACCACTATACAACTAGTAGGTACGTGCACGGCACAACATCATAGGAACAAAAAACGGGAAGATCTTGTTTTGGGTGATTTATCTTTTTTTCAGTCAATGTAGTATGAATAATATGATGTGGGGGCACCCATGAAGCTTATGCGCCTTGGTTGCATGGCTATGAAAGGTTAGAGAAAAAGAAATAGATAATGTGTTTAGAGTGCACTCCACTAAATAGATATACTTTGGATCCATTGCAACAGACCGACACATCTATATCTATACCCCCTATATAGTGTGTGAAAAACTTTGAAAGTTGGTCGTTGGATGAAGCCAATCTGACGATACAAAGATGGCAAATCCGAGCACTACTGGCCGTTGGATATCATCCACCAGATTCTGCCACATGTATAATCTAGAAGACTACATGGTTGAACTTAATTCATGACTAACTTTGCCACAACTAAGCTTAGGCAAAGTTATTAGTTCTTCAAAATGAGAGCCACAAGTTGGCAAGCCTAAGGGAATCTTGCCACATTTTTTGTGTGTATGTCATGTGGGGCCTTAGTGTTGCTTGCCTAAGGTGTGGCTTGAACCAAACACTCACCTAAGTTAGTCAAACTTGCCTAACCTTACGTGTGGCAATCTTTGGCAATCTTAAAGTGTGGCAAGATTCCCTTAGGCAAGCCAAAGTGTGGCTAACAAAGCAACTCAACTAAGGCAAGTGTGGCAAAAATCATGTGGCAATATATGGCAAAGATAGTCACAATTCAAACAGCCCTACTAACAAAACAACCCCTAACCTTAGGCAAGTTTGGCAACATTGTATGATAAAGTGTGGCATTGCTAGGCCTAAAACCAAACAACGCCTGTGTTTGCCACAAAAAATGTGGCTAACAAAATGGGCACCACAAGTGTGGCAAGATTTGGGAAGAAGTTGAGTCTATGACATGTGGACCATGTAGCTAGAAAAGTGTGGCAAGCCACAAGTGTAGCAATGAACCAAACACATGCCTAAGATATTGTGGCACGCCTTAGCTTAGGTGTGGAAACCTTAGGCTGCAAACCAAACATCTATATCTATATCTATACCCCTATATAGTGTGTGAATAACTTTGAAAGTTGGTCATTGGATGAAGCCAATCGGACGGTACAAAGATGGCAAATCCGAGCACTACTTGCCGTTGGATATGATCTACATTCCAGCAGATTTTGCCACATGTAGAATCTAGAAAACTCCACATATAGAAGCATAATGCCCAAACCACCAGAATCTCATCCGTGCAATGCACATGTACCTTACTAGTACTAGTTGGTAGTAGTAAGAAACAAATTCCGGTTTTGGCATGAGCTCGTACTGCGGGAGCACCACAAGGCCTACCGCAGGAGTTACATTTCCCTCTCGGGGCCCACGGGACCGAACTTCAGTGGCTTAGTGCCCGGCCTATGAGTCAATGACATGCGGACCTTAAATGTGGCTGGACCACATGTCATTCTCATGGTGGTGGTGTGGCTTGCGACTCACTCGTTCGAGATGAACCGGCCGGTGGTGACGTGGCCATGGCGAGGGTGCCACAGCTAGGCATCGGGGCGTTACGAGGCATAGATGGCCACACCGGTGGGTACTACCTGTAGTACAGAGGTACTCCAGCTGAGGATTGATGCCCGGGACGAAATGTGTCACAGCCGTTGGATGAAAATTCAATGGTGCAGGAGTACGGATCGGAGCACAGCAGCGGAGCAGGCAAACCGCGTCAATCGGGTGTGTCTGTGGTAGAAAGTTGATGGTCGCCGCAGTTCAGCTGGCCCGCAAGTCATGCACACAAAGGCAGAGGAGCGGTGGGGCCGAGAGGGATGAGGCTCACGTCGGGGGACGTCGTGCCGTGGGTTGGAGCGGCGTCATGGGAATCACGTGTGGGTGTGGCAGTGGTAGAAACAAGAAACGTGATGGTCGCCATGGTTCAACTTCCATGGACAAGCTGTCATGTCTGCTGACACATGTATATCAAAACTAGAGTGTTTATATTTCAAGCAAATGAACAAGTATTATTCTAGTACTTTGGATCCATTGCAACGCATGGGCCAGCACGTGTCTATCTCTATCTCTAGAGGCCTTCCCTCGTTCATCCTTTTCTCTCACAAGATAAACTACTCATACAAATGCATCTTGATGTTCCGTGGAACGCAAGAGGATATTTCCTTGGGGGTCTCTCCAGCGCGGCATGGCCGTAGTTGCAAGTTGACGCCCCTTGAGATGCCGACGTTGAGGGGCACTCGGATTTCCTGCGATGAGCAGGTAAGATGAATTTGATCATGTAGTAAATACATTCTAAAGACTACTTCCGTGTCCATTTCCTAATTCTCCCCCTGCCCACTGTTTCACAGGTTAGGCTCGGTGCGAGTGGAGATTGGCTTGCATATGTAAGGGAGGGTACCAACATCAATGTGCACAACATTTACAACGATGACACCATTCCCGTAGAACCTTTGTCCAACATTGGGATCATCCATGCAACGGGCCACCGCATGAATTGGTACGATGGAACCACGGTGAGATTGAATAAGATAGCACGAACCTTGCACATGGCAGTCAAAGGCGGACCATGCTGTCTGTGGCCGATTTGTTGCCGTACGAGTACGAAGACGCTGTGCTCCTTTCTAACCGCATATTCGCGGTGACAAACCAGGGGAGTTATTTCATATGGGACACAACCTACGATATACTCCCTCTCTCCCAATTTATTTGTTTTGAATCTTTTCGTTTTATAAGTTTCAGATTCAAATTTAGAGCTCCCCATGACATGTTGAGATTACAATGTCCATTAAATCGTTGTGTGCATGTATAGTAAAGAAACAAATCTCAAGTTTGGCATGAATTCGTGCAGTGGTAGCACCACAAGGCCTGGTGCAGGAGTTACATTTCCCTCTTCAGCGCCTAACTACACCTGCCTTTGAGTCAATAACATGTGGACCCGATAGGTGACTGGTCCACATGTAATGCCCCCGAAGGAAGAGGGGCAGTGGGGCCAAGAAGGGTGTCGGATATCGGGCTCCGGCAAAACCCTTAAGGTTCGAACTCTGGGGTGCACATGAAGATCTTCTCCCTACCGATCCACGCCCCAAAGCCTCGCCGTGATTCTAGCTACACGATGGACAACACAGGGGACACAAGGTTTATACTGGTTCGGGCCACCGTTATGGTGGAATAACCTAATCCAGTGTGTGGTGTGGTGGATTGCCTCTGGGGCTGATAATGAACAGTACAGAGGAAGAACAGCCTCGCGAGGGGTGTTCTTGAGCTGGTGCAGTGCTCTACTTGGAATGGATTCGATCCGTCTCTGTTGATTCTAGATGAGATGATCCCCATCTCTACTGTGGTAGCTATCTCTATTTATAGAGGCCCTGGTCCTCTTCCCAAATATTGAGCGGGAAGGGAGCCAACAACGGCCATTTTGAAGGGGAACAACTAGTACAAGTTATACTGACTAAAGGTGGTCTTCGACTGCCAAAGGCACTGGCGATGACGTCGTCTTGTGATCCATGGTGATCTCCGTCCTGCCGCTCTGCTGGTCTTGGTGCACCGATATGGAAACCTTTGCCTGATGCCTCAGTACTCTGGGCCTGCGCTTGCCCCCTTTGCACCAAAGAGGAAACGAGGGCACTACGACGGCTGGCGCCCGCATGGTGCCCGCCTGGTCTCATCATCATGGCTTGCATCACGAGCACCTCGCGAGGTACTCCTTGCCTTGATCTCTCCGCCTCCTCGCGAGCCTGCCTGGTGAGGCCGCCCCTGAGGAAGCCTTGCATCGTCCACCCCGCGAGGCTTGGCCCCTCGCGAGGGTCTTGAACTTGGGTTGATGAAGACGGGCCGTACTGGGCCACTACTTGAGCCACGCCGCAGGTCGCAGGCAGGCAAGTCTAGGGACCCCCCGTTCCCAGAATGCCAACAGTAGCCCCCAGGCCCAAGGCGCGCTTGGACTTGGCTTAGCAGTGAAGCCAAAGGGCAATTGCGGAGCGTCGCGGGCCCCAACAGCCTGTGGCCTTGGTCGCCGTGTGGCGGTTGATTGGACGTGGGCGTCTCCACTTCCCCACGCTTCCTCGGCAACTGCCCGATTTGACGAGTCCCTACTGCATGCAAAAAGAGTCATGATTACCTGTGATCGTGGAGGCCGACGGTTGGCCTCCTCCGGACTATAAGTACGGAGAGGCGCGAGCCCCCGTTGTCCATCCCTTCTTGCTCTGCTCGCTTCTTCTTCCTTGCTCCTCCTCCATTCTCGATGCCAATGGCACCAATCCGTCGGTTCTCAGCCGAGGAGAAAGGAAAGGCCCCCCAGGAGTGGCCCGACCTGCTCCAGCCGAAGAAACGGCCGGTCCCCGGCCGCCGCGATGAGGTTGCAAGGCCGGAGATGTCGAGGCCTTGGTACGAGCGGCCACCTCCTAGGTTCCCGCTGCCTATGTACAACCGGGCCGAGGGCCCTGGAGAAGGAGACGCCGAGCGATGCCGACCGCACCGTCGGTGACGCCCACGAGCCATGGCGGTGTGCGCCGTTGCTCCTGGAGTCCATGCCGCAGACTCCTCTTGTGAGTTCGTGCTTCACGCCGCGATGCCTCCGAGAACCTGGATCCGCTTTCCACCCTTCTTCACCTTCGAGATGCCGCCGCGGGGGCCTCTCGAGCTCTGGCTGCAGCACGCCGACTGTAGTACCCCTGTGACCGGAGCGGAGGTTGAAGTCGTCGCTCCGGGCAAGGTCTACATGACCCGAGGCTGGGGCGAGATTGCCCGAGTCTGCCGAACAGGGGCTGCCTTCATGATTCATTTTGAATACGATGGGGCCTCCTTGATGCTCTTCAAGGTCTTCGATGCAGAAGGCCACCGGCTGGAGTGCTGCCCCAGAGGAGGCAGCCAGGACATCGACATGGCAAGGGCTAGGCCTGCCACCTGCTTCCCTGACGGCTCGTCCGGCAGCAGTGGCGATGCTTGGGAGTCCAGCAACTCTCCCGAGCTCTTGGTGGCTCCTGAGATGAGCGACGACAGCTACGTGCCCCCGAACTCGCGTCATGCCCGGAGCAAGGTGGCTGCATCAGGACACCAGCGCGGCTGATCTGGATGGGGTTGGCGCCGGCCCCCATGGCCCACTGTTGATGATGGTGTCAGCCATGGAAGCGCGTGTAGTTAGGGTTCCTTAGGATTCACGCCTTTTATTCCCTGTGAGGAATTAAGAAAACACCCCGCGGGGGCATGTAAAGGGTTCACAATGTCTTTTGTTGATATTATCCTTATTATGAGGTGATGAAAATGCTTGTCCTGTCCCGGCTTGGCTCCCCTTTCTAACCCCGCGACGACTTGGTGCTCTACGCTGACAGGTCCCGGTCCCAAGGCAGGCTTCAGCATCGCTGGTATGCCAGGTCGCGATGCCATGGTCAAGGCCAGGAGGTGAGCGGCCCGAGGTCCGGTAAGAGCCCCTGAGGCGCGATGCTCAGGAGGTCCCTTGTAGCGCTCAAGCAGCCTCCGAAAGGTGGGAAAGGAAGGCAACATCGCCGTCACAAAGCCGCATTAAGTGGAGTTTTCGTGTCGCGTCAATTAGCTATTCCAGGGGGGAGACTTATCTCGAGGGCACGGAGTTGCTCATTCATGAGGCGCCAGTCTTGCTTGTCTGTAGCTGGGATGTGGCTGGGCTAGGCCTTCGCGAGCTTCCCCTCTCTTCCCCGCACTCCCCTTCGTGCTCTACGTCCTCAGGTCCCGGCCCTCGAGCGAGCTTAGCCGCCGCTGGTATGCCAGGTCGCGATGCCGTGGACAAGGCCAAGGGGCGAGGGCTGGAGAGCCAGTAAGCGCTCCTGAGTCGCGATGCTCAGGAGCCCTCCTTTTAACACACAAGCGGATCATGCGGGCAAGAGAGAAAGAGAGCTCGCGAAGCCTCCCGTCGTTTTAGTCCTCAGGAAGTTCCTGTAATCCAACACGAGAAGAGCATGGGTTGCCATTACGATTGTCGGCCGGCCATTGGCTGCTCTGAGAGAATGGTGAGGGCACTGAGGGCCTGGTGAGGTGACGCTTGCGGGG
Organism: Triticum dicoccoides; assembly: GCF_002162155.2. Taxonomy (NCBI): domain Eukaryota; kingdom Viridiplantae; phylum Streptophyta; class Magnoliopsida; order Poales; family Poaceae; genus Triticum; species Triticum dicoccoides. The sequence goes on from NC_041381.1 coordinate 330,811,684, forward strand.
CTGCCGCGGGCCAGAGCTCGACCACTCAGATTTGTCGACGTTGCAGGGATGGACCCATGCACATGCGCCATGCCAGTGCGAGCGGCTCCAAAGGTAGGTGTCAGTCGAGCAGGCGATTATCACAGGCAGGTTAAGCATGAAAGGCAAATCAGGTTAGATAGATGCAGGAAGGATACATGCCACTGGGTCAGGCCCGAGCGGCTTGGGGATGATGCAGCCCGAGGGGCGCCCCCAGCAATGTAAACTAAAGACATAATCAAAAGGGATACATGCCGCAGGGACTGACCCACGCGACCTGGGAATAATGCAGCCCTGAGGGCGCTCCTAGCTGAAATGAACTCGATAGGTGTCACCTGGTACCGTTGTAGAGAGGGTGTCGGAGTAGCTGACGATGCGCGGTGAAGAGGCTGATCCTCACGATCCACCAGAGCCTTGAGCCTCGGGAGGCTCTCGGGGTCCGGGCTGTTCCTCGAGGACCATCTCCATCTCCGCCAGGACCGCGTGGTGCCTGGCCTCCTGAGCTGCCAGAATGCTCTGCAGAAGACGCTGATGGGTGGCAGCCGTGTTCGGCAGACCGAAAGGCATGCGAACGTAGCTGTGCGGCGGACCCTCGCAGTGTCCCACGTGCGAAGGCCAGAAGCGCTCCTGAGACGCGACTCGGCTGAGCCCTGGGTAGTCGATGCAGACACGCAGCCCGCCATCCTCGCCTGGATGGAGAGCTACGCCAGGTAGGCGGCGATCGCCGCGTATGACTCTTGATTCCTGCAGCTCCTGAGTGGTCTTGGTGATGAACTCCTGAGGGTTGGGCCTTCCTTGCCCCATGCCTTCCTAAGGGAAACGTGCCGCGAAGCACGCCTCCAAGTGGTGCCCGAGCGCCTCCCTCATGATCTTGGCAGAGTCTGAGGCCCTCCAGAAGAGAGCCCCCGAGCCTTGCCCGAGGAGGGCGCCAGGCGCGCCTTCCTATGCGATGGAGGGAGGCGCCCCTTGCACGGGCGCGGATCCTAACGCGACGCCTTTGGAGTTGCCAACCTCCTGAGGCCTTGAGCTGGGTGATGTCTTCTTCTTCTTGGGAACGGCCTCGGGAGGGTTCTCACTCTTGTTGTCACCGTCCTCGGCTAATGCAGCTTGGAAGGCATGCTCGAGAGAGCACACCGCATCCTTCTCTTCGCACGGGACTGTGATGATTCCGCCGCTTCCTGGCATCTTGAGGACATTGTAACCATGGTGAGTTACCACCATGAACTTGGCTAGGGCTAGATACCCGAGGATGGCATTGTATGGCAGGCGAATGTGGGCAACGTCGAAGTCGATGAGCTCGGTACGGTAGTTCTTGCGCTGTCCAAAGGTGACAGGGAGGCGAACCTACCCTATCAGAGTGGTGGAGCCATCAGTGACTCCTGAGAAAGGCTTGGTTGGCTGAAGTTGATCATAAGGCACTTGGAGGTTGTTGAACGTCTCAACAGACAGAATGTTGAGTCCTGCGCCGCCATCGATGAGAGTCCTGGTAACTTGCACGTTGCTGATGACTGGGAGCAGAGCATTGGGAGGATGCCAGCTGTAGCCGAACACTTGATCTGATCCGTCGAGATGAACGTGATGGCGCACGTGGACCACCTGAGAGGGCGCGTGGCCTCGAGCTTGGGGAGGACTGCATTCACCTCGCGAGCAATTTGCTTGACGATGCGCTGGGAGGCTGGGGCCTGGGCATCCCCCAAGATGCAAGCGATAGCACGTGGCTCCTGGAAGCCCCAATCCCCCTCATCCTGGTGGTGGTCGTCATTCCTTCTTGGTGGTGGTGGCAAAGGAGGAAGGCCTGCGTTGCCCTGCGGGCGATCCTCGCGAGGCTGATCCCTCCAAGCCCCCTCGCGAGGCTGGTCCTGCCAGCGATCCTTGCGAGGTCGATCACGCCACTCCTGGCGAGGGCCTTGGTCGCCCATCATCCTCCACCTCTTCCTCCACCTCGGCCGTAGCCCCGGTCGTTGTGCTCGGGGCGTCGACCGATGCGTCCTTCTTGAACAGCTGTGAGCTCCTGGCATTCGTTGGTGTTGTGGGTGTAGAGGTTGTGGTAGGCGCAGAATCAGTTGCCATTGGACGACTCCGGCTGGTCCCTGTCATGCTTCGTGTATGGTTCTACTGCGAGCACAGCTGCTCCTTTCCGCTTCACGTCCTTGGCCTTGGCTTTCTTCTCTTCTGGGTCAGCAGCTGAAAGCTCGAGGAGGGAGAGGCGCCCCTCCTCAGCTCTTGTGCACTTGGTCTCTAGATTGAACAACTCCAGAGATGTGCACAGATCCTCGTGGATGGCCAGCTCCTCCTTCATCCTGACATCACAGACGCCATCGGAGAACGCTGAGATGATGGCCTCCTCAGTTACCATGGGAATCTTGAGGCGAGCGCTTTTGAACCGCTGGATGTACTTCTGCAGGGTCTCTCCTAGCTGGTGCTTGATGCAGCGCAGGTCACCCATGACCGGAGGACGGCCACGAGTGGCCTGGAAGTTGGTGATGAAACGGCTGCGCATCTCGTCCCAGGAGGAGATCGAGGCGGGAGGTAGGTTCAGGAGCCAGGTGCGGGCACCATCCTTGAGCGCCATGGGAAACCAATTCGCCATGACCTTTTTGTCTCTGTTGGCCGCCTCGATGCCTAGCTCGTAGAGCTGTAGGAACTCCATGGGGTCGGCAGTGTTGTCGTAGCAAGAAGGCAGATCCGGCTCGAACTTGCCTGGCCAAGCGACACTGCGTAGCTCGGTGGTGAAGGCGCGGCAACCTGCCGTGGCCACCGGAGCCTTTTGCAGACGCGGGGCCTGCTCCTAATGATTCCCGCGCGCCGCTGCCAGGGGCAGCGCGGGGTCTTGACGTGCTGGCGCAGGGATGCGGTCTTGACGCGCTGGAGCAGGGAGCACATGAGCGCCTTCTTGGGGTCGAGGGATTTCTTGACAGCTCCTTTCTTGTCGCGCGGGCGCTGGACGCGGCGGGTCTCTTCCAGGGGCCACACGCCTTGGAGCCAGGGCACCTTCTTGGGGAGGAGGTGGCGGAGGCGCCTCCTGAGCTGCATCACCCATGCAGGACGGAGGGCGAGGCAGCGAGAGGGACGGCGCAGGAGAGCCCCCTGCGGTGCTGACGAGCTCGGTGATGCGAGCGAGCCACTCATCGTAGAGGTCGTCAACGGGGCGGTAGTGCAGGAGCGTCCGCCATGGATGTGATGAAGCAGTGGAATGCAGAACCGCGGAAAGAAGATTCCAGCGCACCCCTACCTGGCGCGCAAAATGTCGGATATCGGGTTCCGGCAAAACCCTTAAGGTTTGAACTCTAGGGTGTGCACGAAGATCTTCTCCCTACTGATCCACGCCCCAAAGCCTCACCGCGATTCTAGCTACACGATGGACAACATAGGGGACACAAGGTTTATACTGGTACGGGCCACCGTTGTGGTGTAATACCCTAATCCAGTGTGTGGTGTGGTGGATTGCCTCTGGTGCTGATGATGAACAGTACAGAGGAAGAATAGCCTCGCGAGGGGTGTTCTTAAGCTGGTGCGGTGTTCTACTTGGAATGGATTTGATCTGTCTCTGTTGGTTCTAGATGAGATGATCCCCCTCTCTACTGTGGTGGCTATCTCTATTTATAGAGGCCCTGGCCCTCTTCCCAAATATTGAGGAGGAAGGGAGCCAACAACGGCCATTTTGAAGGGGGACGGCTAGTACAAGCTATCCTGACTAAAGGTGGTCTTCGACTGCCAAAGGCACTGGCGATGATGCCGTCTTGGGCTCCACGGTGATCTCCATCCTGCCGCTCTGCTGGTCTTGGTCTCGTTGCACCGATATGGAAATCTTTGCCTGATGCCTCGGTACTCCGCGCCTACGCTTGGCCCCTTTGCACCAAAGAGGAAACGAGGACACTGCACCGGCTGGCGCCCGCCTGGCGCCTGCCTGGTCTCGATCGTCATGGCTTGCGTCACGAGCACCTCGCAAGGTACTCCTTGCCTTGATCTCTCCACCTCCTCACGAGCCTGTCTGGTGAGGCCACCCCTGAGGAGCCCCGCGAGGCTTGGCCCCTCGCGAGGGTCTTGAACTTGGGTTGATGAAGACGGGCCATACTGGCCCACTATTGAGCCACGCCGCAGGCCGCATGCAGGCAAGTCTGGAGACCCCCGTTCCCAGAACGCTGACAAGGGGTGAGCCGCAGGTCGGGGGACGTGTGGTGTCATGGGTTCGAGCGGCGTCATGGTAATCACGTGTGGGTGTGGTAGAAACTTGATGCTCGCCGTATTTCAGGTGGCCCACATGTCATGCGCACAAAGGCAGAGGGTCGGTGTGCCCGAGAGGGGTGAGGCGAACGTCGGGGGACGTGGGGAGCGGCGTCGTGGGAATCGCGAGTGGCAGTAGATGAAACGTGATGGTCGTCACAGTTGAACTTCCATGGACAAGCTGTCATGTCTACGGACACACGCATTGCATATCGATCACTGGAAGGAGTAGTAGAGAAAGCTATATATATGCAGATAAATAGTTCCTTATAGTCAAGCGGACCCACGTTACTACTTTGTTCCAAAGACATGCACACCATCGAAATAGTCCATCTATATCAATATACACCGAGAGGGAATATTGTTTTTACAAGAGAGGAAATAGTTCATCCATCCGAATGCCCTCCTGCTGGTGCAGCCTTTTCTTCTTCTTCTTCTTCTTCTTCTTCTTCTTCTTCATCATCATCATCTTCTTCTTCTTCTTCTTCTTCTTCTTCTTCTTCTTCTTCTTCTTCTTCTTCTTCTTCTTCTTCTTCTTCTTCTTCTTCTTCTTCTTCTTCTTCTTCTTCTTCTTCTTCTTCTTCTTCTTCTTCTTCTTCTTCTTCTTCTTCTTCTTCTTCTTCTTCTTCTTCTTCTTCTTCTTCTTCTTCTTCTTCTTCTTCTTCTTCTTCTTCTTCTTCTTCTTCTTCTTCTTCTTCTTCTTCTTCTTCTTCTTCTTCTTCTTCTTCTTGTTCTCGTTTTCTATGGGAGACAGCTTCGCAACAAGCTCTTTGGACCTTGCAGCTATCTCAAAACTCACACGGGCATCGAGGGCAACATATTTTATCTGCTCGTTCGTCAAGGGATAATTCTCCCATCCATACAACCTTAATGCCACCGTCTCGTCACCCTTCTGAAGATATCTACCGAGCACAAAATTTGCTGCGTCGAATAGGGATGGTCTCTGTTTATCACACTCCTCTACATGAATTTTGATTCTGGTTCGTAGGTCAGCGATGCTTTTCAAATCAAGGTTGTACGGCTCCAGCTTCTGTTTGTCCCCTTCGATGGCTGCCCACAGAAGTATACGTCCTCCCGAGACAAGAAATCGTGAAGCTCACCTGGTATGGAGGGCGCGTGTATGATGTGGTACACCAAAACATCATCTTCGAGGCGTAGATGAAGGACGGCGGCCCGTTGGATCTTCCCAGTGGCACGCTCCGTGTACTCTATGTCGAGACCAATTACCCTCGTCTCTACCTTTTCGAGGGAGTTGGATACATTGTTGATCCAGTGCCGAACAACCCTTGGGTGGACGGTGACGGTGGCAACTATGCTCAAGGAGCCTTCAACAAGGACACGTTGGACGCTAAAAACCTGCATCTCGATCTCTTTCGCCATTTGGAACCGCTGGAACGGAGGGCTATGGTTTGGAGAATTAGGATTAGATGGCTAGTCTAACTGAAGTAGTAGATGATTATTTAGAGAGGTTAAAACAATGTGAACACATTGGGTTTGGATGCAAATGAAGACGAAGGGGAGGTGAAGAAGCCGAGGAATATTGGTTCCCGATGGAGAAGTAAATAGGAGAAGTGGCGTGCAGGCAGTTGATTAGATGGCTAGGTAGACTAAACGAAAAGGCCATGCAGGTAGACTGAGGAGTCGTACTTGTTCGTGTAAGTGCCCATCTTTCCTGATAGGTGGGACCTATGCAAACAGATAAAAAATGTGTCGTAGCTGGTTCATATGGATATTGACACGTGAGTGGGAGACACAACATTCTCTGGTTAAGGAATACTCCCTCCGTCTAGGTGAGTAAGTCACCTTATGAAAATCAGGTTTTCCCAAAACCTTTAGGCGTGGAGCATTAACTTCCTGCTCGATCCCCTCTCAGCCTCGTTAGCCAGCGTTTTGTTCCTCTACTGCCGTGTTCTACCTTTCCATTTTTCCTCTTCTCAAGTGTGGAACGATATGCATGCCGTCCTTGCTGCACTAGAACAACCACTGCATGCATCACGGTAGGGTGTTGATGCTTGGAGAGCTGAAAAGGCATCCTTATAACTACGTATTAATTGCTGATTTTGCTTCCATTTATAACAGTGCTGTGGTTGGAAGTTTTGCTCGTCCCAGTGCTCTTTCTCATCCAATCTACAACCACCTAGGTTGCACTCACCTAGACGGAGGGAGTACACGGTTATCCTCATCAAAGGCCCATCTTCGCGCTTCCGCATGCACGAGAATTTGTTTCTGCTCGCAATATGGATGATACCTGTAGGATGAAGTGAACAGGCATGCTAGCATGGGAGACCTATTTCCGCTATACAATACTGGAGTACTCATGTTCCTACTAGTAGTAGTAGTAGTACAACTGTGGTACACTTGATGGTCAAAATACTATTCATCCGGTCCTCACAGTGAAGTGACAACACCCTGCGCCTGACACAAGTCCAGGCAGCGTGTTCGGGTTACCAAAGTCAGCCTCACCCTGTGCACTATGCAGTCTGTCACCACCGCTGTACAGCACATTGGCATGCCTCACCTCGTCTCCCTCTCCCCTCCCATAGCACCACTACATCTTCATCTCCATCTCCGTCTCCGTCTCCATCTCACTGTGCCCCTGTGTACCGTCGCCTCGCTCGCCTCCCCTAGTACCAATATTTCCTCGCTAGCCGCTCCAGCACCGACAGCCTTCTCCCCCGTAAATCAAGCCCCCAAAAAACCCCACCTTCCAAACTCCACCATGGCCGAACGTGAACCGCGCAGCATCCATATGAGCCGCGATTGGAGCAATCTCCCCAGTGACATCCTTGACCTCTGTTGTTCGCGTATGGATATGTTGAGCACCCTGCGGCTGGCTGCATGCTCGAAGGACATGCACACGGCCATCGTCAAAGTGAGGCCTAAGATTTTCAAGACACCCTGCTTGCTGCTATTTGGTCTTGCGAGATTGGTTCACCATGATACGGAGGCGTACATGATGCCCCTCGACTTCAATCCGATCTCCATTAGCCGAAACTTCTTTGCAGTTATGTAGTGGGTCGCTATACATCATTTCCCTCGACTTCGATCCGATCACCATCGCCCGAAACTTCTTGGCAGGTATGTACTGGGTCAGCATGAACTCCCATTGGATGGCTACCTTCAAAGAAGACGGTAAAAAGTTGGTGCTCGTGAACTTCAAGACCTCCCATGAGATTATCCTTCCTCCCTTGGATTATATAGAGTTTTACCATCGCGGTCCAAGTCATCTAGATTACCTTGGACGGACCTTGTTTTGCAGAAGATTGTAATCTGCCAAGTGCCCACACGACATGCAAATTACGTAGACTTCAAGCTAATTACCTTGTTCGACCGCAGACTTGCCTATCTTTACGCCGGTGCCTTCTTTAGCTGGAGACCTCACAGTGGATCATTGTCAAAGCTGATACACACTTCTGTGATGCTATTGAACACAATGGCATCATCTACGCGATCGACAAAGCAGATGACACCACGTATTGCTGGGACGGCGCATGTAAGTTGTTTCCGTCTCATGTTAATGATGACGCCATGACACTTTTTGAACTTTTTGTGATGATTAGCATACCCCTGTTTGAGCAGAATTTGAGTAGAACTATGGCAATGTATTAGAGACATCGTAAATCAGCTATATTTGGAAAGAGTTAATTCATGCGATTGTGACCATGTCATTACAGCCAATTTGTACCCCTGAATAATCAAACGGTTAGGAATATATGGATATTCTCCTTATTTTACAGTAATCTATATACTACTACTAAATATGAGTGTGTATCAATGGCCATGTTAGTTTCCTCATTTTCATGATGTAGAAACATGCACCACATTGTTGGTTTCATCTGACCATACATTAGGGAAGTAAATGTGCATATGGAGAACTCTATATTTGGAAGTAGTGAAATCCTATAATGCTTACCATGTGTACATACCTATATTCGCCCTTCAGCAATCAATGGCTAGAATAATATCCTCACAAAAATTTTGCCCACAGAACACGAGTATATAACAATGCATGGTCTGTTAGTTACCTTGAAGAATTTGTTTGTGAGGACAGAACATGATTACATAACATGCATGACATGGTAGTTTCCTGTGAAGAATCGATTGCGAGATAGCATGAGTATAACCATGCATGGCACTTCTATATTTTCGAACCTAGTATACATTTCCTTGTATTTTCCTCCCAGTTACAATAGGGACATATCAATGTTGTTTCTTGCATTATCCTACTCATACTCTGAACAATGCTGATCTTACATTAACAATGCTTGTCCTTTTTGATATGATGCAGTGTCCCTATAGTTACTGCCCTTTGTAATCACACCACCTTTGCCAAAAACAGGGAAGCACAACTGGTTCCTCACTCGATCAGACGACGGCAAAAGACTGATGATCATTCAGACACATGAGCCAGAAAGTTATATTGCAAAAACCCCACTATATACAAGCACCGTGAAATACGTGAGTATCCGGACAGTGGTTGTTACGTCTATGAGCAGGATACCAGCTTGTTGGGGCCTTCAGGATTTTTTAGTTGGAGGCGGGTAAACAGCCTTGGTTCATACTCTCTGTTTCTCGGACTCACTTATCCGATTAACCAGGAGATCACCATTGGCAAGGACCTTGATGGCAGAGAGGCTCTGTTTGCTATGGAAAACTGTGTCTACACTGCGAGCCCTAGGAGTTCAGGAGCAAACTCGCCTGATTGTCAACGATACAGCCTGCAGCCAAAAGAAGGTGAGAATGACAAAGGCATCCGGATTAACTTTGATCCTTGGATGTCTCAATTATGACAGGCAGTGATTTGGTTCAAGCCTTCAGGTTGATAGGTAATTGGGCTGTTGCATCGAAAGGGTGGAGTACTGGTGTCTCCGGATCACTGGTCGCTGAAGAGGGGCTGCAAATTATGATGGTGTTGGATCATCTCTTTGAATGACTTTGTTGTCTTTGCTGCTGGTTCTGGATGGGTAGTTCTTTCTTTTGTTATGCATATTCCTTGTCATTTGGTCATCCTCGTCTATGTCACTCTTACTATGTAATAGTTGCCTCTTTTTAGAATGTCATTCTCATCTGGATCACGAGAGTCTGAGCATTGTAGATGGGTGGTGGTGTAGCAAGACTTCTTATGAACTATCATGTCTTGCTGTTTATGTCAGTAATAGTCACTAGTCATTGTTTGAATGTTGTATATATTCTTGTTTCGAATTGTTTATTGTCTCGAACTACTGGTGGGCTAAATGAGGGCATCACCATTTTCCAGTGTTCAGAGTATATCTCCTTTTTTCAAGTTATATAATTTGAGCTCACTGCCTTTTCAATGGTGTACACTTGTTTGGGCCAGTGAGGTGTCGTTGAATATGGGCCGAGTAGTAACGCCATGCCAAACAGGTCAATTATGACTCTCAGACCTGGCTCTCAAAAGATCCTAAAAAAAGGCCGGGCTCTCCAAAAAAGAAAGAATAAGGACTCTTAGGCCGACATGTGGGCGCCACCAGTGTTTTCATGCGCTTGCGCGCCGAGAGCATATTGGCGCGTGTTTGAAATTCATGCTACCTTTTCATCCCCAATCTCCCGCCCCTCCCCCACCTCTGGAATCTCGATTCCTACTCGAGTTCCCCCAAATCCCCCTCCCGTCCTCCCTGTACTCAAGTGCACTGTCATGTCACTGGTCAACGCGGATCTCCGAGCCAGAGATCCTAAGGTCTGTCCTGCCTTCAGTCGCTGCATGCTGTCGCTCAACAGTGGCATGGCGGCGCTTGACGACCAGTTTGCCGGCAAAGTGCTGATGGTAACCATCAATGGCGACTGGCCTCCCGTCTCACCGGACGACCTTGTCAAAGCTCTTGGTGTTGCGCACGACATCCAAATAAGTGACTTGCTTGTCGAAGTCTATCCGCCACCGGCTGACTTCTTTGTCAGGTTTCGGACAACTTTCGACTACAGTCGTGTGTTCGAATCTTCCCGGCGTTTGTTCTGCGATGGCACGCTAGTGAGCTTTGATTGGTGGCACCTAGGATGGGGCTCGATGCCCTCTGAGCTTGAGTTTTTAACAAAGCTTACCTTCCACGGCATGCCTCGACGTGCTTGGAACAGCGAGTCCACGAATGACCTTATCAACGATGTTGGAGGAGCTCGTAAGTATGTTTGTTCCTCCAGACAACTAGGCTCTGACGGTTATGGCATGGATGAAGAAGCCGTCCACCATACCGAAGGTGATTGGTGTTGAGATACCGGTGCAGGAACCGGGGTTGTACTATTCGTCGCTACCAAGGCCGTCGCGGACCATGTTAGGGATGTACCTGTATCGAGGGTTCATGCATGTCGAAGAAGTGGTCAATCCATCAATCGAAGTCCCGCCGCCGCCGCTGGTGACAGGGTCCGTCGATGACGTCCATTACAGGAGTCAACGTCAGACTTTTCCCCGTGTTGCTCGGAACGATGGATGGCACAGGGCCTACTCCATCGCGCGGCGGAGGCCACTGCTTCTTTGGGAGAAGAGGCAGGGCTGGCTGCCTGGATGTGCTCTAATTTGAGGTAACAACTGAATCTTGTCAGATACTAGTTAAATCTGAGCTTATGGGTGTGAAGCACTGATATGCGAGTACATTTGATTGTCACCTATTCTAATTTTGTACCTAAACTTTTTTTAGAAAGGGTTGTACGTCAACTTAATGTGCTAGCAGAACTTATTGTGTTGTCTGTCTGTTTTCTTTGCACAACATTCAAGATATTTCCCCGTCATTGATAAAGACGATGAACCGTTATGTAGGACTTAGTTGGTTTCAACGTATCCCTACCCATAGCGATCCACTGCTTCCATCCTGATTGTGTCGCCTGCGTGAAATTTTTGTATGCAAGTTCAGTGTGCTATGATGTTCTATATGATTGTGTCAACTATATAAGTTTTTACTGAGCATCAGCAATGCATATGGCTGAAATATGTATTTACGAGCATCGACTGATGGGTCTCTCTTTCTCTTTCTCTCTCACACACACACACGCACACACGCACAAGTGGGACCCGTTGAATTATTTATTTGCTCGTGACAACTTTTAATTAGGTTCCACTGTAATCTAACTTTTTTCTTAAGTTCTTAATTGAGCTCATTGACTTCAAAAAGTTGTACAGAAGCCTTGTTTGGGCCTTTCCGACGTTGCCGAATGTGGGATGAGTAGCCATGTTAGGTTGTACCGTACTACACAGGCCGTTTTTTCAACATCAGCAATGCAACTAGGCGGACAGTTGTACATAATATCCGGGTCAACTTGTTATTCTTCGCCCCGCTGGGCTACAAACTTTCCTAGGAGGTATGCATTAGGCTTAACAAAAAAATGGACTTTAAGAAATAATAAATGTGATGTAATTATAATAACTGGGCAGTAACTATAAAAAATGCACCAAACGCGTAATTAGTTTAAAAAATATATTATTTTTGGAATTTGAAAATTTTAATTTCATTATTTGTTGCGCGTGTAATATTTCCTTGGATTTTAACGTAATACAAATTTGTTTTGAAATTATATTTAATCTGACTAGAAATTTCGGATAAAAATATTTTGGATCCCATCAAAATGTGGGAATTTTTTTTGAATTCTGTTTTGAGCGATTGTTTGAAATTATTAATCGTTGTCCTAGCTAGAAGTTAGGCTGTACTTTTAACAAACTGTAAATGGGCTGTAGTAAATTCCATTAGAATTAAAAAAATGGGTTGTACATTCTTACAAATCGCAAATGGGCTATATGTTCTCTGCCACACACTTGTGGGCCTTCTAAGTTGATGCGTCCCCTAAAAAAACTAAGTTGACGCGTATGCAAGGCTTTGTCAAGAACACACGGTTCTACCAGCTGTGGCCGTTGGATGTCCATCCAACGGATGTCGTGCTTCTTCTTCAATCTGGATATTCTTGCTTCAGCAGCCCAAAAAATGATTCCTCCCCCTGACATCTAGGGCGCACCGTTTCAGAGGCTGACCTGTGGGTCTACTAAGTTGACGCGTACCAAGGGCTTTGTGAACTTAGTCAATATAAACGACTCTAGCTGCAGTGACCATACGATGTCCATCCGACTGCCGTAGTGCTTCTTCAACATCTGGTCTTCTTGCTCCAGCCTCCCAAAGCAGCGCCGGTCGTGCCACGTGCTCTTGCCTCCCGTGGCCGGCTGTGATGCCACGGAGGCCTCATCGCCCCGTACTACTCCCACCGCTGGCTAGGCCATCCCTCTACTCACCCACACCCCATGTTATTCTACGGCGACGGCAACCTCACACCGCAGCCGAACCAGTGAACCCTCGTACTCCTCTCCGCACGGGCTTCCACTCCTGCGTCTTCCTCGGCTCCGCATCGTCCCCTTCCTAGGCCTCGCCTTCGTCCACCACCCTGGTGCTTTCAGCGTGGCGTGGTCAACGTGGTCAATGACCGACTTCCATCGAAAGAGTACTGTACGTGGAGAGGCTGACAACTGGGTCCACGGCGGCTGCAAGGAAGTGCCTCCTTATTACGCGCAAAATAATTATTCCTCCACCTGACAGTAGGGACCCACTGGACTGCCACCTTATTTTGCGAAAAAACATTTCCCCCCTGACTGCTGGGACCCATCGGATGGGCCACCGTATTTCGTGAAAAAAACATTCCCCCCACTGTCAGCTCGGACCCACCGGAAGTGCCTCCTTATTACACACACAAAAAAATGAATACTCCCCCTGCTAGCTGGGACCCACCTTGGTGGGAGGCTGACTTGTGGGCCTACTAAGTTGACGGGGACGGAGGGCTTTGTCAACTTAGTCAATATGAACAATTCTAGCTCCAGTGACCGTACGATGTCCATCCAACGGCCGTAGTGCTTCTTTAACCTCTGGTCTTCTTGCTCCAGCCGCCCAAAGTAGCGCCGGTCGTGCCGCATGCTCCTGCCTCCCGTGGCTGGCTGTGCTACCGCGGAGGCCTCACCGCCCCCTACTGTTCCCACTGCTAGCCAGGCCCTGCGGCGGTAGCCTCACACCGTAGCCGAACCAGTGAACACTCGTACTCCTCTCCGCGCGGGCTTCCACTGTCGCATCTTCCCCGGCTCCGCGTTGTCCCCTTCCTAGGCCTCGTCGTCGTCCATCGCCCTGGTGCTCTCGGCGCGGCATGGTCAACATGGTCAAGGAACGACTTCCATCGGACGTGGATTGTACATCGAGAGGCTGACAGATGGGTCCATGGCCGCAGCAAGGAAGTGCCTCCTTATTACGCGGAAAATAATGATTCCTCCACCTGACAGCAGGGACCCACCGTATTTCGCGAAAAAAAATTCCCCCTGACTGCTGGGACCCACCAGCTACATCTTCGCATGCAAGGAAGTGCGTCCGGGAAAAAAAATTCGCCCCCTGACTACTGGGACCCACCAGCTTCATCTTCATACGCAAGGAAGTGCCTAACAGTCGGGACCCACCTGGTCGAAGCATACGTAGCGTTGTCATTCTGGTCGCGAACAGGTACGTACATACTGGTCGATGTAGAGGCGTGCACGTGTCGTAGTAGAGGTGCGCACGTTTCATAGTAGAGGCGCGCACGTAGCATGTACATGTACGTACAACGAACAGGGTGCAAGAAACTAAATATGGTCACGTACATACATACGGGCAGGGTCTCGAACGCCTACTCGCGCATACGTACGGCCAGGGCTCGTGTACATGGCTGGTTCGGAACGGAGAAACTGCGTCGTCGTCGTGTTCATCGGGAGGCAACGGAATGCATCGTGTTCATCGGGAGGCAACAGAACGCGTGGGAGCCAACCGGCTTGGATGGACCAGGCGATGGAAATGAGGCCTGGCGTACCGCAGAACGGAGGAAACGGCCTTGTGTTCGACCAGCCACGTTCAAAATGGGATCCTATTCATCGGGAGGGGTCTGGCATACCGCAAAACGGAGGAAACGGACTTGTGTTGGACCTCCTATGGTCGAAACGGGGTCCTGTCGATTGGGAGGGGTGTGGCGTACCGCAAAACGAAGGAAACAGACTTGTGTTGGAGCGCTACGGTCGAAACTAGGGTCCTGTTCATCAGGAGGGGTGTGGCGTACCGCAAAACGGGACTCCATGGGATACTGTTCATTTCCACCGTCGACCTCCTCCAGCCTCCACGGGCTACTGTTCATCCACCGTCGACCTCCTCCAGCCTCCACCTGCACTATTCATCCACGGGCTCCTGTTCATCCAGCCTCCACTGCGCGCTACTCCACCAGCTACTGTTCAACCACCCCTCACCACGGGCTCCTGTTCAACCACCCCTCCACGGGCTACTGTTCATCCACCCCTCCACCATCTACTGTTCATCCACCCCTCCATGGGGTCGTCCTGTTCATCCAGCCCTCCACAGGGTTTTGTTCATCTAGCCCCAACCGGCTCGATCGATCGTGGTCCTGTTCTTCCAGAGGCAACACCACGGGGTCCTGTTCATCCATCCCCGCCGCTCACTGTTC
>NC_041381.1:330826559-330905885 GCF_002162155.2 Triticum dicoccoides
AACGCTCACTGTTCATCCAGAGGTAGCATCGATCGGCTTCAGTTAGCAGCAGTAGCGAAGGAATCGCTTGATCGGGTTCAGTTAACAGCCATCGATCGATCGCTCGGGTTCAGTAATGCGTAGCCTGCAGTGCAATTGCTCGGGTTTAGTTAGAGCCCAACGCCTCGTTCGGTTTCAGTTAGAGCCAACGCCTCACACACACGTGCGTACGTGTTGAGAGAAATGCGGATCGCTCGGCCCCCGACCACCCACCGTAACCGGGAACTCGCCGAAATTTTCCTCGCCCTTGCTTCTACCAAGGTTTTTTTCATGGACAGCCCAAAGAATGTCATGCAGTTGCGTCTTCGGCCCGCCCAGGACGAATAGCCTATTTTCTGTCATGATTTTTTGTCATAGAAGTAGGAGCCCACCACATCTATGATGATATCGGGTTCTGTCACAATTATCGTCATAGAAGTGTCATTAGTATTGACAGGAAAAAAAATCGTTCGGCCCAAAATGTCACGGATGTGCCTTTTTTTGTAGTGATTGCTACATGACGCGACACACGATGCTGCAAGCCAGGACCACTTGATGCTCATCGTTGTTGCAAGAGGGACGTGTGATGCTGCAAGGGTCAGTCACCATTGCACCAAGACGTGATGCACTATGCTGTAAAAGCCCGAACGCTCGATGCTCGTTCTTCCTCCAAGATGGATGCACAATGTTGCAAGGGTCGGTCACCATTGCAACAAGATGCAACGCACGATGTTTCAAAAGCCCGGATGGTCAAAGCTCATTGTTGCTACAAGAGGGACGTGCGACGCACGACATCGCAAAGCCCGGACGATCAAAGCTCTTCGTTGCTGCAAGAGGACGTGCGACGCTGCATGGGCCGACCAGTGTTGCAATCAAGACGCGGGGCAAGATGCTGCAAAGCTAGGACGCTCGATGCTAGTCGTAGCTGCAAGAGGGACGTGCGACGCTGCAAGGACCGGTCACCATTGCAACAAGACACGATGCACGACACCCCAAAGCTCGGATGCTCGATGCTCGTCCTTGTTGCAATTGGGACGCGTGATGCTGCAAGGGCAGTCGCCATTACAAAAAGGCGTGATGCACGACACCACAAAGCTCGGACGCTCGATGCTCGTCGTTGCTGCAATCGGGGCGCTCGATGCTCATTGTTCCTGCAATCGAGACACGTAACACTACAAGGGATGGTTGCCACAAGACGCGATGCACGACACCACAAAGCCCGGAAGCTCGATGCTCGTCGTTGCTGCAATCAGGACGCTTGATGCTCATCGCTGCAGCAATCAGGATGCATGACGCTACAAAGGCCCATTGCCATTGCAACAAGACGCGATGTACAAAGCCCGGACACTGGATGCTCGTCATTGTTGCAAGAGGGATGTGTGACGCTGTATGGGCCGATCACCATTGCAACAAAGACGCGAGGCACATCACTGCAAAGCCCGGACGCTCGATGGTTGTCATTGCTGCAATCGGCAGGCGCGCCGCAACAAGGGCTTGTCACCATTGCAACAAGGCGCGGCGCATGATGCAGCAAGGGTCGCTTACCATTGCAACATGATGCGACCCGCAATGTTGTAAAGCCAGGGCACTCGATGCTCGTTGTTACTGCAAGCAGGATGCATGACGCTGCAAGGGTCGGTCGCTTTGTGCTCGTATAATACTTTTCCAACTTTGTATTTGCAATCTATTAATTTTTTTGTTTGTAGTTGGGATGATGCATGGGCATCCTCTCTGACAACAGAGTGGCACAAAAGCTAAAAGGCAAGTTCTACAGGATGGCGGTTTGACCCGCAATGTTGTATGGCGCTGAGTGTTGGCTGACTAAAAGACGACATGTTCAACAGTTAGTTGTGGCGGAGATGTGTATGTTGAGATGGATGTGTGCCCACATGAGGAAGGATGGAGTCCGGAATGATGATATACGAGATAGAGTTGGGGTAGCACCTATTGAAGAGAAGCTTGTCCAACATCGTCTGAGATGGTTTGGGCATATTCGGGGCAGGCCTCTAGAAGCTCCAGTGCATAGCGGTTGGCTAAAGCATGTGGAGAATATCAAGAGAGCTCAGAGTAGACCGAATTTGACATGGGAAGAGTCCGTTAAGAGAGACCTAAAGGATTGAAGTATCACCAAATAATTAGCTATGGATAGGGGTGCGTGTAAGCTTGCTATCCGTGTGATGGATTCAAGAGTTTTTTTAGAGTCAACATTGCCGCTTTATTTAATCAAATGCATTCGGAATCTCATCCGAGATTACATCAAGCACACAATCTGGGGTAGTCCCCAACCAAACCTTATAGAGTTCATCACCCACACCAACTCTAGCTAACTTATGCACGGCAAAATTAGCGGAACGAAGAATCCAAGAGACTCTAAAATCAGAGAAAGATGCAAGTATCATTTTGATCTCCTGTATCCATGGCCCTGCACTGTACATCTCCTTGTGTTGATTCTGCAACATGTGTACAACACTTTGAGAGTCAAGCTCAACATGGACCTTATCGGTGTTGATTTCTTGTGCCACTTGAAGACCCCATTTGCATCCCAAGATTTCCACCGATTGTGGGTCCACAATTCCACAGTACACATGGCAAAGAACAGCTCTAAACGCCCCAACATGGTCTCGAATAACTGCTCCAGCTCCTCCCTTGTCTCTATCACTTGACACAACCCCATCAAAGTTAATTTTTAGCCAACCCTCCTCAGGAGGCCGCCACTTTTCCTTGACTGTAGGGACTGCCGGATGCACATCACGCATGTGGACAACCTTCCACTCATTCAAATGCGACACTACCGTGCCTATTATTTCATGTGGAGGCACTATCTTCTTCCCATCCCTCGCTTCATTTCTCGCCAACCAAAGACCATATGTTGCTTGAACCATGGCCGTCCTCTCATCATCCGATGCCTGGGCAAACCACTCTAGTAACAAGCGAGCTAGAGTGATTTGGGAGTCAATGAAACTTGGTGGGATCGCCACCCCAACTCCCTTCTCCGAGTGAATAAGCTGCCAGATAAATGCTGATTGTTAGCATGTCCAGAACCGGTGCAACACCGTCTCTTCTCGCAGACACGCAACACAAAAAACACCGGGTTTGATCCGACGCCGATGTAGCTCAGCCCCAACTGCTAGCCCATTGCGGACCATCCTCCACATATGGATCTTGGCTTTGGCCGGCACATTCGTATCCCACAACGCTAAGTATCCCTTATGCTTCGCCATTGAGCTGAGGACTCCAGTAGTCTGGTCCTCACTGTATTCATCTTCATCCTTAGGTGATATGCAGATCTGACAGTGAAGTCACCGTTTTTGGTATAGTTCCAAGCCCGGTAGTCTTCTATACTGGGACCCCCAACAGCTATTTGCTGAATATCGTCTGCATCACCATCAGAGAACATAGAGTGCAACTTACCCATGTCCTAGCTCCTTCCATCATGTGCTAACAGGTATGCTACCTCGGACATGCCCGTGGCAAAAATCTGACCAAGAGGTCGCATGCTCCCAGCTCGTGGAATCCAGGTTGCATGATGGATGTTCACACTGCTTCCATCCCCAATCCACCATATGATCCCCTCGCACAGTAGGTCCCATCCATGAAGAATGCTACAAAATGTGTACGAGGTGGATGAGGATGTCGTTGCTGTTAGGATGGAGTTGTCGCTAAAATAACTAGCCTTCAGCACACGCTGTTGGGGAATGTTGCATGGAAAACAAAAAAAACTACGCACATGCAATGATCTTTCCATGGAGATGCATAGCAACGAGGGGAAAGAGTGTGTATACATACCCTCATAGACCGTAAGCGGAAGCGTTTCACAACACGGTTGATGTAGTCAAACTTTCTTCGTGATCTAACCGATCAAGTACCGAACGTACGAAACCTCCGTGTTCAGCACATGTTCAGATCGGTGACGTCCGCTCCTTCTTGATGCAAGATGGTGTGGTAGTGGATGAGTTCTGACAGTACGCCGACGTGGTGATGGTGATGGTGAAGTGATCTCCGTAGGGCTTCGCCCAAGCACTGCGAAAATATGACTGGGGTGTAAACGGTGGAGGGGGGCGCCACACACGGCTAGGCAATTGTCTGCTTTGTGCTAAGGGGGGCTCCAAGTAGGGGGGATTCTACTTGGGGACTCTCCCAAGCCGGGCCCAACCTCTTTCCTTATTTGGAGTGCGGGGAAAGGCAGGAAGGGTGCCCCCCCTTTCCTTTCTCCCATGAGAGGCTGGAGGGCCTAGCCCTCCCCCTTTTCCTACCCTAGGTTTGGCCAAACAAGGGAGGAGGCGCACCATCCCGCTTGTGGGCTGGTTTGTCCCCTCCTTTGGCCCATAAGGCCCATAACTTGCCGGGGGGGTGCCCGGAACCCCTTCCCGTGACCTGATTCCTTCCCGAAACACTTCCGGTGTCCAAATACCATCGTCCTATATATCAATCTTTACCTATCGACTATTTCGAGACTCCTCTTCATGTTCGTGATCTCATCCGGGACGCTGAACAACATTCGGTCACCAAAACATATAACTCATATAACACTATATCGTCAACGAACGTTAAGCGTGCGGACCCTACTGGTTCGAGAACTATGTAGACATGAACGAGACACCTCTCCGGTCAATAAACAATAGCGGAACCTAGATGCCCATATTGGCTCCTGCATATTCTACGAATATCTTTATCGGTTGAACTGTTATGACAACATACGTAATTATCTTTGTCCATCGGTATGTTACTTTCCCGAGATTTGATCGTCGGTATCTTCATACCTAGTTCAATCTTGTTACTGGAAAGTCTCTTTACTCGTTCCGTACTACATCACCTCGTGACTAAATCCTTAGTCATTTGCTTGCAAGCTTATCATGTGTATTACAGGGCGGACCTAGAGATACCTCTCAGAAACTCAGATGACAAATCCTCATCTTGATCTATGCCAACTCAACAAACACCTTCGGAGATACCCATAGAGCATCTTAATGATCACCCAGTTAAGTTTTGACGTTTGATAGCACACAAGGTATTCCTCCGGTATCTGGGAGTTGCATAATCTCATAGTCGAAGGAATATGTATTTGACATGAAGAAAGCAATAGCAATAAACGGAACGATCATTATGCTAAGCTAATGGGTGGGTCTTGTCATCACATCATTATCCTAATGATGTGATCCCGTTATCAAATGACAACACATGTCTGTGGTTAGGAAACCTTAACCACCTTTGATCAATGAGCTAGTTTAATAGAGGCATACTAGGGACACGGTATTTGTTTATGTATTCACACATGCATTTATGTTTCCGATCAATACAATTCTAGCATGAATAATAAACCTTTATCATGAATAAGGAAATATAAAATAACAACTTTATTATTGCCTCTAGGGCATATTTCCTCCAGTCTACCACTTGCACTAGAGTCAAGAATATAGTTCACATCACCATGTGATTTGACCCATAGTTCACATCCATGTGACCAATACCCAAAGGGTTTACTAGAGTCAATAATCTAGTTCACATCGCTATGTGATTAACACCCAAAGAGTACTAAGGTGTGATAATGTTTTGCTTGTCAGAGAAGTTTAGTCAACGGGTCTGCCACATTCAGGTCCGTATGTATTTGCAAATTTCTATGTCTACAATGCTCTGCATGGAGCTACTCTAGCTAATTGCTCCCACATTCAATACGTATCCAGATTGAGACTTAGAGTCATCTAGATTAGTGTCAAAGCTTGCATCAATGTAACTCTTTATGACGAACTCTTTATCACGTCCATAACCGAGAAACATTTTCTTAGTCTTCTTTAAGCTAACTAAGGATAATTTTGACCGTTGTTAAGCGATCTATTCCTGGATCACTATTGTAACCCCTTGCCAAACTCATGGCAAGGTACACAAAATGGCATACTTTATGGAACCTATGGCTAAATGATGACCCACAAGTATAGGGGATCAATGGTAGTCCTTTCGATAAGTAAGAGTGTCAAACCCAACGAGGAGCAGAAGGAGATGATAAGTGGTTTTCAGCAAGGTAATGTCTGCAAGCACTGGAATTGTAAGTAATGAGTAGTTTGATAGCAAGGTAATTTGTAATGAGCAAGTAACGGTAACGGTAACAAAAGTGCAGCAAGGTAGCCCAATCCTTTTGAGGCAAAGGACAGGCCAAAACGGTCTCTTATGTTAAGCAAAGCATTCTTGAGGGTACACGGGAATTTCATCTAGTCACTTTCATCATGTTGGTTTGATTTGTGTTCGCTACTTTGATAATTTGACGTGTGGGTGGACCGGTGCTTAGGTGATGTTCTTACTTGAACATACCTCCTACCTATGATTACCCCCTCGCAAGCATCCGCAACTACGAGAAAAGTATTAAGAATAATTCTAACCATAGCATTAAACTTTTGGATCCAAATCAGCCCCATACGGAATAACGCATAAACTAGGGTTTAAGCTTTTGTCACTCTCGCGACCGATCATCTAATAACTACTCCACAGTGCATTCCCTTAGGCCCAAGTATGGTGAAGTTTCATGTAGTCGATGTTCACATGACACCACTAAGGGAATCACAACATACATACTATCAAAATATCGAACACATATCAAGTTCACATGATTACTTGCAACAGGATTTCTCCCGTGACCTCAAGAAGAAAAGTAACTACTCACAAATTATAATCATGCTCAAGATCAGAGGGGTATTAAATAGCATAATGGATCTGAATATGTAGTCTTCCACCAAATAAATCATATAGTAATCAACTACAAGATGTAATCAACACTACTAGTCACCCACAAGTACCAATCAATAGTTCCGGTACAAAGAATGAACACAAGAGATGAACTAGGTTTTGAGATGAGATTGTGATGTTTAAGATGTTGATGGAAATTGCCCTCCCCAAGATGGGAGAGTTGTTGGTGATGATGACGATGATGATCTCCCACCTCCGAGAGGGAAGTTCCCCTGGTGGAATTGCTCTGCCGGAGGGCAAAAGTTCTCCTGCCCAAGTTCCGCCTCGAGATGGCGGTGCTTCATCCCAAAAGTCCTCTCCTTATTTTTTTCTAGGTCAAAATGACTTATATACCAGAAGATGGGCACCTGAGGTGGGTCGAGGAGGGCACAACCCACTAGGGCCCGCCTGGGCTCCCTGGTGCGCCCAGGTGGGTTGTGCCCACCTGGTGGTCCCCCTCTGGTAGTTATTTGCTCCAATAATTCGTATTAATTCCATAAAAATTCCTCGTGAAGTTTCAGCTCATTTGGAGTTGTACAGAATAGGTAGCCTGACATAGCTTTTTCAGGGCCAGATTTCGAGCTGCCGGAATTCTCCCTCTTTGTGTGAACCTTGCATATTATGAGAGAAAAGCCATTAGAATTACTCCAAAAAGCATTATTATGCATAAAAACATCATAAATAACAGTAGGAAAACATGATGCGAAGTGGACGTATCAACTCCCCCAAGCTTAAACCTCGCTTGTCCTGAAGCGAAAACCGAAATTGAAAAACATGTCCACATGCTTAGAGAGAGAGGTGTTGATAAAAACAAAATACAGAGATAGAAGCATCATGTATATTATTATAATAGCAACAAACTTTAATATAAAACTTTACCATAGAACTTTTATCATAGACTTCTCATGAACGAGTAATAATTCATCACAACACCGAAGTATAAAGCATAAACTCTATTGAAAACCAACAAACTATATTCTTGGTCAACTTTGCAACTACAATTCATAATCTTTTCAGGAAGGGTCACGTATCGGGGCCTTTTTGGGAAGTCCACATACTCAACCATCATACAGTCTTCTATGATTGCTAACACTCACCGCATACACATGAGCAAAACGTTTCAATCGGACACATAGAAAGATAGGGGCTTATAGTTTCTCCTCCCAACATACTCACCTCGAGGGTGATGTCAACAATAATAACTCATGCGACCCATATACAACTGGATATATTTGCCTAGATCTTTCCTCATCACATGATGCTTGCCAAAATATAAAATGAAAAGGAATAGAGAGAAGAACTTTGACTCTTACATAAAAGTAAATACATAAAAGAAAAAGATAGGCCCTTCGCAGAGGAAAGCAGAGGTTGCCATGAACTTTTTGTTTGTATGCTCAATCCCTTAGTGCAAAAGAACGTCAGTTATATTGCCCCTTATGATAGCAACCTTTATTATGCAGTTTGTCGCTTTTTTTATTTGCCATCACAAGTTCATACAATGCTCAATTTTCTCTTACACTAAATAATCTAACACTTTTAGAAGCAATTTTTATTGCCTTATTGCACCGATGACAACTTACTTGAAGGATCTTACTTAATCCTTAGGTAGGTATGGTGGACTCTTCAAAATAAGATTTGGGTTTAAGGGTTTTTTGATGCACAAGTGGTATCTCTACTTAGTGCGAAATTTTTGGCTAGCAAAGATGGGGGGCAAGCACCACATGTTGTAGGATCTATGACAATATAACTTCTATGTCAATATGAGCAAACGTAAATCATTACGTTGTCTTCCTTGTCCAACGTCAACAATTTTGGCATATAATATTGTGATGGAGGCTCACAATCACAATAGATGTCCAAGATAGTATATTTGCATGTGAATCTTCTCTTCCCTTATTAATTCTTTCATGAATTGCATCATTGACCAATTATATGTTTGTCAATCTCCAATAAAATTTTCTACTTATACTCTTCCTTATGTTATGTCATTACTTACCATAAGATTAGCATATGATCTTTTTCATTTATTTCCTTTCTTTATTGAACAAGAAAGTAAAGAAAACAAAACTCAAGCTAAACTTTATTATATATCTCGCACACGATTACAAAGATAGATCACTCGAAAAGGAAGGATCAAACTAAACTTTTATTCATCTAAAGCAAAAGATAACTATGGATCGAACTAAGGTAAGTAAAGGCAAAAGATAGTGGAGGTGACAAGATACCAGTGATCCTCCCCCAAGCTTGGCACAAGCCAAGGGGAGTGCCCATACCCGATACTCAAGTCTCCTTTGGTGATGAAGAAGTAGGTAGTGGTGATGAAGGGGTAGCGATCTTGTCCTCAGGCTTCCATGGCAGAGGCTCACCATCATAGGAAGAGGAGAGATACATCTCCAACGTATCTATAATTTATGAAGTATTCATGCCATGTTTACAATGATTTTATATGATTTTGGTATGATTTGATTAGAACTAACCCGGACCGACGCTGTTTTCAGCAGAACTACCGTGGTGTCGTTTTTTGTGCAGAAATAGAAGTTCTCGGAATGAGCTGAAAATTTACGGAGAATATTTTTGGAAAATATAAAAAATACTGAACGAAAATATATTGGAGAAGAGTCCCGAGGCCACCACAAGGATGGAGGGCGCCCCCCTAGGGCGCGCCCCCTACCTTCTTGTCGCCTCGTGGGCCCCCTTGACTTGTCCCTGACGACAACACCTCCTATAAATACCAAAACCTCCAAAAAATAAACCAAGATCGGGAATTCCGCAGCCGCAAGCCTTTGTAGCCACAAAAAACCTCTCGAGACCCTATTCTGGCACCCAGTCATAAGGGGAATCCATCACCGGTGGCCATCTTCATCATCCCGGCGTTCTCCATGACAAGGAGGGAGTAGTTCACCCTCGTGGCAGAGGGTATGTACTAGTAGCTATGTGTTTGATCTCTCTCTCTATCTATCTATCTATCTATCTATCTATCTCTCTCTCTCTCTCTCGTGTTCTTGATTCGGCATGATCTTGATGTACCGCGAACTTTGCTATTATAGTTGGATCATATGAAGTTTCTCCCTCTCTACCTTGTGATGAATTGAGTCTTTTCCTTTTAGGTTTTGTTATGTCGGATTGAATCTTTGGATGTGAGAGCACTTGATGTATGTCTTGCGATGGGATATCCGTGGTGACAATGGGATGTTTTGTTCATCCATTGGATGTATGTTTTGGCTATCAACTTGCAGATTCCCATGGTGAAATTGGGATAATCTATGCATAGGGGTTGATGCATGTTTTGGTATTCCTTTCTCCGGTAGAAATCTCGGGATGCTCATGAAGTTCTTTGTGTTGGATTGAATAGTATGAATCTGAAGTTGTTTGATGCATAACGTATAAATTGATCCATGGATACTTGTGGTGACATTGGAGTATCTAGGTGACATTAGGCTGATTGATGTGTGTCGTATGGTGTCATTTTACTACGAACTCTTGAGCTGTTTGTGACACTTATAGGAATAGCCTAATGGATTGCTCGGAAAGAATAACTTTGAGGTGGTTTCGTACCGTACAAGCAATTTCATCTTATGGTCTCTGTGGTAGGAACTTTGGAGTGACTTTTGCACATTGAGGGATTGTTATATGATCTAATTATGTTATCATTGTTGAGAGAACTTGCACTAGTGAAAGTATGAGCCCTAGGCCTTGTTTCCAAGCATTGCAATACCGTTTTCGCTCACTTTTACCACTTGCTTACTCGTTTTTATATTTTCATATCACAAAAACCCATATCTACCATCCATACTACACTTGTATCACCATCTCTTCACCGAACTAGTTCACCTATACAATTTACCATTGTATTGGGTGTGTTGGGGACACAAGAGACTCTTTGTTATTTGGTTGCAGGGTTGTTTGAGAGATACCATCTTCATCCTACGCCTCCCATGGATTGATAAACCTTAGGCCATCCACTTGAGGGAAATTTGCTACTGTCCTACAAAACTCTGCGCTTGGAGGCCCAACACGAGCCTACAAGAAGAAGGTTGCGTAGTAGACATCAAGCTCTTTTCTGGCACCGTTGTCGGGGAGGTGAGTGCTTGATGGTGTCTTTAGATCTTGCAATTTAATCTTTTAGTTCCTTGTTTTATCACTAGTTTAGCCTATAAAAGAAAACTACAAGAAAATAGAACTGAGGTTGCCTCATATGCTTCATCTTTTTAATGTCTTTCGTGAAAATGATGGAAAGGAAAATTGTGCTGGAGTGCTAGAAGAAGAATTCAATAAATTGTTTGGCACTAAATATTTGAATGATGAGAATGGTTGCAATGTTTTTAGTATGAACTCTTTGAGTATCCATAGTACTAATGATGGTTGCACTAGTCATGATAAATATGTTTCTTATAAGCATGTCAACTTTTGTGGAGTGCATAAAGTTTGCAGTTACATACCAACTGATCAGAGTTATTATGCTTATGATATGCAAAGGCCCAAGCTTGGGGATGCTATGTTTGATGAGAATGACATGTTTGAGAATTTATTTGCTGCAATTAATATTTGTCCCAAGCTTGGGGATGCTATGTTTAGTGAAGATGATATTTTAGTCCACCAAGTTTTGATGTGCAAATTTACATGATGATAGCATGCCTCCTATTTACGATGATTATATTGATGAACGTGGGTTTGGAAGAGTGTCAACTTTAGGAAGTAATTATCCCACTATTTTGGAGTGTTCTGAATCTTATTATAATGATAAAAGTGGATTTGGAGAGGTCATGACTTTATTTAGTAATGATTCCACTATTTCGGAAGAGGTTTCAATTGACTATGTTGAGAACAAAGTTGCTACTTATGATGATTATTGTGAGGATACTTATGTTATAAAAAGTAGTGATAATTATTGTCAAAATTTTGAATATCCTTTTACTGAACATTACTCTTTTAATGTGGAAACAATATGTAGTATTCAAGTTTCATATGATGCTCCTACTACTATTCATGAGAATAGATTTGCTTATGTGGAGAGTAGTAAAATTTCTATGCATGTAGATCATGAAAAGGATGCCTTATGTGGTGGTTATATTGTTGAATTCATTCATGATGCTACTGAAAAATATTATGAGGGAGGAATATATGCTTGTAGGAATTGCAATAATATCAAGTTTCCTCTCTATGTGTTGAAAATCTTGAAGTTATGCTTGTTTTGCCTTCCCATGCTAGTTGATTATTTCTCCAATAAATTGTTTGATCACAAAATCCCTATGCATAGGTAGTGGGTTAGACTTAAATGTGCTAGTCATATGCTTCATGATGCTCCCGTTATGTTTCAGTTCTTATCTTTCATGTGAGCATCATTGAGATCATCATGCCTAGCTAGAAAGGCATTAAAGAAAAGTGCTTGTTGGGAGACAACCCAATATTTACCCCTACTGTTTTTGTGTGTTCACATGATTAATCTACTGTATTAATAATGTTTTATAGCTTTTGTTTCAATAAAGTGCCAAGTAAAGCCTTTGGGATAGTGTGGATGATAGTTGACTTGATTCTATGCAAAAACAGAAACTTTTTCTCTCAGTCCAGGAATTTTAAAAATTCACTGGAATGTTATTTTGATCTGAATTTTCTATACATGATTTATATACAAATTTCCTACGTTTTCCTATTTTTTCAGAATTTTTGGAGTTACAGAGGTATGGAAAGTTTCCAGATTACTACAAATTGTTCTGTTTTTTGACAGATTCTGTTTTCCTTGTGTTGTTTTGCTTATTTTGATGAATCCATGAGTAGTATCGGAGGGTATGAACCATGGAGAAGTTGTAATACATTAGATATTACACCAATATAAATAAATAGTGAGTTCACAACAGTACCATAAAGTGGTGATTTGCTTTCTTATACTAACGGATCTCGTGAGATTTTCTGTTGAGTTTTGTGTTGTGAAGTTTTCAAGTTTTGGGTGAAGTTTCGATGGACTACGAAATAAGGAGTGGCAAGAGCCTAAGATTGGGGATGTCCAAGGCACCCCCAAGGTAATATGCAAGGACAACCAAGCATCTAAGCTTGGGGATGCAATGGATGGCATCCCCTCTTTCGTCTTCATTCATCGGTAACCTTACTTGGAGCTATATTTTTATTCACCACATGATATGTGTTTTGCTTGGAGCGTCATTTTATTTTATTAGTATTTTCTTGTTGTTTGAATAAAGTAATTAAGATCTAAATTTTATTTATGAGAGAGAGTCTTCACATAGTTACATAATTATTTGAGTACTCATTGATCTTCACTTATATTTTTTGGAGTAGTTTGTCCCTTACTCTCTTGCTTCACTTATATCCCATGAGTAAATGGTTGAATGAATTAAATATCATAAATCTGAATTTATATATGTTTCATTTTGTTATACCATGGGGAGTAATGACTTCACATATAAGAAGTAGAGGCGGTAAATTTATTGAAAGTTAGCACACATAGTATTGGTCACTTGAACAATTCACGAAAGAATATTGAAGGAAGAGAGATTTCACATATAAATATACTATCTTGGACATCTTTTATGATTGTCAGCCCCATTAATTATTTTCAAATTTTATCAAATTAGTTGAAGTTGGACAAGAAAGAAAACATAATGAGTTATGTTTGGGTATATTTGTATAGAAGTTATATTGTTACGGATCCTCCAAGATGTGGTGCTTGCTTTTTAGAATCTTTTGCTAGCCAAAATTTCTGTACTAAGTAGAGATACTACTTGTGCATCCAAAAACCCTTGAACCAAGTTTCTTCCATGAGTGTCCACCATATCTACCTATATGTGGTATTTACCTGCCGTTCCAAGTAAATTTGCATGTGCCAAACTCTAAACCTTCAAATAATAATATGTTTTGTATGCCCGAATCGCTCATGTAGCGACTAGGGGCTGGCAGTATCTTCCATGATAGGTGGGTTATTCTCACGATGAGTGGACTACACTCATCATTCATGAGAAAATGGCTGGTAACCGGGATGCCCAGTTCCATGCTCAAATCAAGTCAAATATAATTGCAAACAAAACTCCCCCATGATTGTTGATAGTTGGACGGTACCCGTTGTTTCAGACCAGCCGTGGAATGTGCTCGTTGCTGGTGGGGGAGTAAAAACTTAACCATTCTATTTGGGAACCGCCTATAATGTGTCTAGCATGGAAGATAGTGAGAACTCTTGGTTGTTATGTTGACAATGAAAGCATACCTCTCAAAATTATTTTCATCTTTGTTTTGAAAGATTCGAGCTCTGGCACATCTGCAAACCCCTGCTTCCCTCTGCGAAGGGCCTATCTTTTACTTTTATGCAAGAGTCAGTAATATTCCTTCTCATTCCAACCTACTCTTTTGTTGGCAAGCATCATGTGATGGGGAAAGATCTAAGCATAAATCGCCATTCAAAGATGATCATGAATTATTATTGTTGACAATTATTGATATGGGGAGGCGAAACATTAAGCCCCTATCTTTCGATGTGTTCAATGGATGCTATTTGTTCTAAAAATATGCTTTGAGTGGTAGCAATCATGGAAGACTATATGATAGTTGAGTATGTGGGATTTGCTAAATCATAGCTCTTACATAGACCCTTCCTGAAAATAAGATGAATTGCAATTGTTTGATGACTAAGAACATAGTTTGTTAGTTTTCAAGAAAGTTTATGGTCTATGCTTTAACATGT
This sequence comes from Triticum dicoccoides, assembly GCF_002162155.2. NCBI lineage: Eukaryota > Viridiplantae > Streptophyta > Magnoliopsida > Poales > Poaceae > Triticum > Triticum dicoccoides. Next base: position 330,840,979 of record NC_041381.1, read on the forward strand.
GAATAGCTTGTTACTTGATCATGAGAAGCTTTATGATATGAGATACTGTTATGATATATAATGATGCTAGAAAAAGTGATTAAAATTATCATTGATCAAACTTGTGCACTTGCTAGCATTCACACTTCATAAATTATTTCTTTTATCATTTACCTACTCGAGGACGAGCAGGAATTAAGCTTGGGGATACTGATACGTCTCCAATGAATCTATAATTTATGAAGTATTCATGCCATGTATACAATGACTTTACACAATTTTGGTATGATTTTATTAGAACTAACCCGGACTGACGCTGTTTTCAGCAAAACTGTCGTGGTGTCGTTTTTTGTGCCGAAATAAAAGTTCTTGGAACGAGCTGAAAATTTACGAAGAATATTTTTGGAAATATACAAAATACTGGAACGAAAAGATATCAGAGAAGAGTCCCGAGGCCACCAAAAGAGTGGAGGGCACCCCCCTAGGGCACACCCCCATGCCTTGTCATCACCTCGTGCGCCCCCTTGACATGTCCCCGATGCTAACACCTCCTATAAATCCCAAAACCTCCAGAAATAAACCTAGATTGGGAGTTCCACCACCGCAAGCCTTTTTAGCCACGAAAAACCTCTTGGGACCCTGTTTCGGCACCCCGCCGGAGGGGGAATCCATAACCGGTGATGTCGATGGGATATCCATGGTGACAATGGGAAATAGTTTTGTTGATCCACTTGATGTATGTTTTGGCTATCAACTTGCGGATTCCCGTGGTGACATTGGGGTAATCTATGCATAGGTGTTGATGCACGTTTTCATATTCCTTTCTCCGGTAGAAATCTCAGGATGCTCATGAAGTTCTTTGTGTTCGATTGAATATTATGAATCTGAAGTTGTTTGATGCATAATGTATAATTGACCCATGGATACTTGTGGTGACATTGGAGTATCTTGGTGACATTAGGGTTGATCGATGTGTGTTGTATGGTGTTATTTTACTACAAACTCTAGGGTTGTTTGTGACACATATAGGAATAGCCCAATGGATTTATCGAAAAGAATAACTTTGAGTTGGTTTCGTACCCTACAAGCAATTTCATCTTATGTTCTCCGTGATAGGAACTTTAGAGTGACTCTTTTCGCACGTTGAGGGATTGTTATATGATATAATTATGTTATCATTGTTGAGAGAACTTGCACTAGTGAAAGTATGAGCCCTAGGCCTTGTTTCCAAGCGTTGCAATACCGTTTTCGCTCACTTTTACCACTTGCTACCTTGCTGTTTTTATATTTTCATATCACAAAAACCCATATTTACCATCCATACTACACTTGTATCACCATATCTTCGTCGAACTAGTGCACCTATACTATTTACCATTGTATTGGGTGTGTTGGGGACAGAGGAGACTCTTTGTTATTTGGTTGTAGGTTTGTTTGAGAGAGACCATCTTCATCCTACGCCTCCCATGGATTGATAAACCTTAGGTCATCCACTTGAGGGAAATTTGCTACTGTCCTACAAAACTCTACACTTGGAGGCCCAACACGAGTCTACAAGAAGAAGGTTGCATAGTAGACATCAAGGAGTGAGTCTCGCGGGTCCTGCAACTGGCAGCCAAACTCATACCTTTAAACCTTGCCTCATATTCAAAGACTTGGTTTTGGAGGTCATAGATGTGGCTCTGGAGGAAGTTGATTTGCTCGTTAAAGGTGAAGACAATGTCCTTCATGGACTTGCCATCCACCTTGAGATCACGGGTGTAGTTTGCGATCCTGAGGTGATTGGCATTGAGTCCATGTTCCCCCAACCCCTTGCACCGGAAGACTTCCTGCTCCATAGCTTCAAGCCTAGCCTCCACGGATCCAGTCCCCTTGGAGCCTTGCACATCGCAGATGTGGAGCACCCCATCACTCATCTGGATAGCTTGAGGGTGTTGCATCACCTCCCACAAATATGGGTTGATGACGTTCTCGAAGAACTTGTCCATGGAGGAGCTTGAAGAGGCCATGGTGGATTAGATATGTCAACAAATAGCAAGGAAAAGAAAACAGAAGATTTCTCCGTGATACGGCGGTCAATAGGTTCGGGGGTATATAAAGATTTTTATCTTGGGAAACAAGCAAACGGAAGAAAAATGGAGTCCGGAAGGTACCCGAGGTGGGCACAACCCACCTGGGCGCGCCTGGCCAGCCAGGCTCGCCCTGGTGTCCCTTGCCCACTAGGGGTTCCTTCCTGGTTGTTTCTTATTTTCTTATTTTTTGTTATATTCCAAAACAGACAGAAAATATTTTTGTCGATTTTTGGGGTCCGTTTACTTACCATAACACGCACCTCCTCTTTTTCATGATTCTGGAGTGTTCCGGAAGGTTTCTTTTATGTCTTCTTCCGGTGTCATAGTTTGGATAGTATTGCTTTCAACATTAATGGGCGTACCTGAGATATAATGTTTTATTCGTTGCCCATTAACAACCTTCGGGTCAGTACCTTCGGCATTATTTATTTTGATGGCTCCAGACCGACAAACCTCCTCGATAACATAGGGTCCCTCCCATTTGGAGAGGAGTTTGCCTGCAAAGAATCTGAAATGAGAGTTGTGAAAAAGAACATATTCTCCAACCTTGAACTCACGCTTTTGGATTCTTTTATCATGACATCTTTTAACTTGTTCTTTAAATAACTTGGGATTTTCATAAGCTTGGGTTCTCCATTCATCTAGTGAGCTAATATCAAATAACCTCTTTTCATCAACAAGTTTATAATCATAGTTGAGTTCTTTAATTGCCCAATAAGCTTTATGTTCTAACTCAATAGGCAAATGACAAGATTTTCCATAAACCATTTTATAAGGAGACATACCCATAGGATTTTTATATGTTGTTCTATAAGCCCAAAGTGCATCAGCTAATTTCTTAGACCAATTCTTTCGAGACCTATTGACAGTTTTTTGTAATATTAACTTTATTTATCTATTCCTAAGTTTGACTTGACCACTAGACTGAGGATGATAAGGGGATGCAATTCTATGATTAACATCATACTTAGCAAGCATTTTACGGAAAGCACCATGAATAAAGTGTGAACCAGCATCAGTCATTAAATATCTAGGGACTCCAAACCTTGGGAAAATGACTTCCTTAAGCATTTTAATAGAGGTGTTGTGATCAGCACTACTAGTTGGAATAGCTTCTACCCAGTTAGTAACATAATCAACAGCAACCAAAATATGTGTATACCCATTAGAGGAAGGAAAAGGTCCCATGTAATCAAATCCCCATGCATCAAATGGTTCAGCAGCGAGAGAATAATTCATAGGAATTTCCTGATGCTTAATAATATTACCAATTCTTTGGCATTCATCACAAGATAAAACAAACTTACGGGCATCCTCGAAGAGAGTAGGCCTATAAAACCGGATTGAAATACCTTATGAGCAGTTCTATCTCCCGTATTATGTCTTCCATAAGCTTTGGAGTGACATTTCTGTAGGATTTGTTCATGTTCATGCTCAGGTACACAACGTCTAATAATGCCTTCTACTCCTTCTTTATAAAGATGTGGGTCATCCCCAAAGTAATGTCTTAAATCATAGAAGAATTCTTTCTTTTGTTGGTATGTGAAGCTAGGTGGTACATATTTAGCTACAATATAATTAGCATAATGAGCATACCAAGGAGTATTATGAGAAACATTTATTGTAGCCAATTGTTCATCCGGAAAATTATCATTAATAGGTTGTGGGTCATCAATAATATTTTCTAACCTAGACAAGTTATCAGCTACGGGGTTCTCAACTCCTTTTCTATCAGTGATATGTAAGTCAAATTCTTGTAGCAAAAGAACCCACCTAATAAGTCTAGATTTAGCATCTTTCTTTTCCATAAGATACTTTATAGCAGCATGATCAGTGTGAACAATCACTTTAGAATCAACAATGTAAGATCTAAATTTATCACAAGCAAACACCACTACTAAGAATTCTTTTTCAGTAGTAGCATAATTTCGTTGAGCACTGTCTAGAGTTTTACTAGCATAGTGAATAACATTTAATTTCTTATCAACTCTTTGTCCTAGAACACACCAACAGCATAGTCACTAGCATCACACATAATTTCAAAATGCAAGTTCCAATCAGGTGGTTGAACAACATGTGCAGAAATTAAGGCTTTCTTAAGCGTTTCAAAGGCTTCTACACAACCATCATCAAAAACAAATGGAACATCCTTTTGTGAAAGATTTGTAGGAGGCCTAGAAATTTTAGAGAAGTCTTTAATAAACCTCCTATAGAAACCAGCATGACCGAGGAAACTACGAATACCTTTGGTATCTTTAGGACATGGCATTTTCTCAATTGCATCAACTTTAGCTTTGTCCACCTCAATACCTGGTTCAGAAATTTTATGTCCCAAGACAATACCTTCATTAACCATAAAGTGGCACTTCTCCCAATTCAAGACGAGATTAGGTTGCTCACACCTCTACAGAACTCGATCAAGGTTGCTCAAGCAATCATCAAAAGAAGTTCCTTAAATAGAAAAATCATCCATGAAAACATCAACAATCTTTTCACAAAGGTCAGAGAATATAGCAGCCATGCATTTTTGAAAGGTAGCAGGTGCATTGCATAAAGCAAAAGGCATATGTCTATAAGCATAAGTTCCAAAAGGACAAGTAAAGGTGGTTTTCTCTTGATCAGGTTGTGAGACAGGTATTTGAGAAAAACCGGAGTATCCATCGAGGAAGCAAAATTGTCTGTGCTTTGACAACCTTTCTAGCATTTGATCAATAAAAGGTAGAGAGTAATGATCTTTTCTAGTAGCTTTATTTAATTTTCTAAAATCAATTACCATTCTATAACCAGTGACAACTCTCTATGGAATAAGTTCATTTTTATCATTAGGAACAATAGTAATACCTCCTTTTTTAGGGACACAATGAACGGGACTTACCCATCTACTACCAGCTATGGGATAGATTATACCTGCTTCCAGAAGCATCAATATTTCAGTTCTTACCACTTCTTTCATTTTAGGATTTAAACGTCATTGATGATCAACAACGGGTTTATCATCACGCTCCATATTAATTTTGTGCTAACAAAGAGTGGGACTAATGCCCTTTAAATCATCATGAGTATATCCAATAGCAGCTCGGTGCTTCTTCAAAACCTTCAGTAATCTTTCTCCTTCATGTTCTGAAAGGTTAGCAGTAATAATTATAGGATATATCTTTTTCTCATCAATATAAGCATATTTCAAAGTGTTTGGCAATTGTTTTAATTCAAACACAGGATCACCATTATGTGGAGGAGGACCTCCTAGAGTTTCAATAGGCAAATTGTGTTTAAGCATAGGTCGTTGCTCAAAGAAAATCCTATCTATTTCATTTCTTTCATGCAGATGCATATCATTTTCATGGTCTAGCAAATATTGTTCTACAGGATCAGTAGGAGGCACAACAATAGAAACCAGAGCAATTATTTCATCCTTACTAGACAATTCTTTCTTATGATGTTTTCTACTAAACTTCGAAAAATTAAACTCATGAGACTCATCACCAAAACTAACACCAATAGTTTGCTTCTCGCAATCTATTTTAGCATTAATAGTGTTCAAGAAATGTCTACAAAATATAATAGGACAAAACTCATCTTGTGGGGAACCAAGAACAAGAAAATCAGTAGGGTATTTTATTTTCCCGCACAAAACTTCAACATCTCTAACAATCCCATGTGGTGTGATGGTGTCTCTATTAGCAAGTTTAATAGTAAAATTTGTGTCTTCTATTTCAGCGGGTGCTTTATCATTCATAATTTCTTGATATAAGGTAAAAGGAATAGCACTCATGCTATAACCTATGTCGCATAAACCATGATAACAATGATCTCCTATTTTAACTGAGACAACATGCATGCTAACAGTAGGTCTATGTTTATCTTTTTCATCGGGTTTCGCAATTCCAACAGCTTCATCACAGAAGTAAATAACATGCCCATCTATGTTTTCAACTAGGAGATCTTTAACCATAGCAACACTAGGTTCTACTTTGATTTGTTCAACAAGTTTGGAAGTTCTAGTATAACTTCTGTTGACCATAGTTGAAACTTTAGCATGTTCCTTTATCCTAACAGGGAAAGGTGATTTTTCAATATAAGCAGTAGGAACAACTGGGTCAACATTATAAATTATAGTCCATCTTTAGCTATTATAGTTCTTTAATTTCTTCTTTGATAGGTGGGTGATATTTAAACCATTTCTCCTTAGGGAGATCAACATGAGTAGCAAATGATTCACAAAAGGAGGCTACTATCTCAGAGTCAAGTCCATATTTAGTGCTAAACTTTTGAAAAGCATCGGTATTCATAAAAGATTAACACAACCATACTTGAGCTTAATACCTGACTCTTTACCTCCTCGAGTTCCCAATCTTTAGAGTTTCGTTTAATTCTTTCAAAATATCCCATCGAAAATCAATAGTCTTCTTCATAAAGGAGCATGGATCGATCATCATGAGAAAGTTGAGCATAAAATTTCTGAATTATAATTTCTCTTGAGAGCTCATGATTGGGGCATAAATATAACATTGACTTACCCCCAAGCTAGAGCGATACTTTTTCCTTCACGAGGCCTATATATATATATATATATATATATATATATATATATATATATATATATATATATATATATAAAATTTTGATCACGATGAACTAGATGCATAGGATAATTTTTTTGATGAAATTCCAATTTCAATCGATTCCAATTCCAAGATCAAATATCATCGCATATACCATGCCAATGCTTTTCCCTTCAAAGATAAAGGGAAAACCTTCTTCTTAGCTTCATCTCTAGGTAAACCTGCAACCTTAAAGAATCCGCAAATGTTATCCACATATACCAAGTGCATATCGGGATGTTCGGTTCCATCTCCTACATAAGGATTAGTTAGCAGTTGTTCTATCATACACGAAGGAATTCAATAACCAATATTTTTAGTAGGTGCAGTAGATTGAGGGGTAACTAATTGTGGTTCCGGTCGAGGTGAAGATACCCCGAACAAACCCCTCAAAGAATTATTTTCCATAGTAGGAGGTGACAATAAATTTCAGCAATTAGTAATAATTTTTCCTTACCGAAGAGCACTTCACTCGCCGGCAACGACGCCAGAAAAGAGCCTTGATGACCCACAAGTATAGGGGATCAATCTTAGTTGTTTCGATAAGTAAGAGTGTCAAACACAACGAGGAGCAGAAGGAAATGGCAAATAGTTTTCAACAAGGTAATGTCTGCAAGCATTGAAATTGTAAGTAACGAGTAGTTTGATCGCAAGGTAATTTGTAATGAGCAAGTAACGATAACGGTAACAAAAGTGGAGAAAGGAAGCCCAATCCATTTTAGGCAAAGGACTGGCCAAAACGGTCTCTTATGATAAGCAAAGGGTTCTTGAGGGTACACGAGAGTTTCATCTAGTCACTTTCATCATGTTGGTTTGATTTGTGTCCGATACTTTGATAATTTGATACATGGGTGGACCAGTGCTTAGCTGTTGTTCTTACTTGAAAAAACCTCCTACTTATGATTAACCCCCTCGCAAGCATCCTCAACTGCGAGAAAAGTATTAAGAATAATTCTAACCATAGCATTAAACTTTTGGATCCAAATCAACCCCTTATGGAATAGCGCATAAACTAGGGTTTAAGCTTCTGTCACTCTCGCAACCCATCATCTAATAACTACTCCACAATGCATTCCCTTAGGCCCAAGTATGGTGAAGTGTCATGTAGTCGACGTTCACATGACACCACTAAGGGAATCACAACATACATACTATCAAAATATCAAACACATATCGAATTCACATGATTACTTGCAATAAGATTTCTCCCGTGACCTCAAGAAAAAAAGTAACTACTCACAAATGGTAATGATGCTCAAGATCAGAGGGGTATTAAATAGCATAATGATCTGAACATATAGTCTTCCACCAAATAAACCATATAGTAATCAACTACAAGATGTAATCAACACTACTAGTCACCCACAAGTATCAACCTATAGTTCCGGTACAAAGATTGAACACAAGAGATGAACTAGGGTTTGAGAGTAGATGGTGTTGTTGAAGATGTTGATGGAGATTGCCCTCCACAAGATGGGAGAGTTGTTTGAGATGATGATGACGATGATTTCCCCCTCCGGGAGGGAAGTTCCCCAGGCGGAATCGCTCCGCCGGAGGGCAAAAGTGCTCCTGCCCAAGTTTCGCCTCGAGACAGCGGCACTTCATCCCAAAAGTCCTCTCCTTTTTTACTAGGTCAAAATGACTTATATACTAGAAGATGGGCACCAGAGGTGGGCTGAGGAGGGCACAACCCACCAGGGCGCGCCTGGGCTTCCTAGCGCACCCACGTGGGTTGTGCCCACCTGGTGGGACCCCTCTAGTAGTTATTTGCTCCAATAATTCTTATTTATTCCATAAAAATTCCTTCTGAAGTTTCAGCTCATTTGGAGCTGTGCAGAATAGGTAGCCTGACGTAGCTTTTTCAGGTCCAGATTTCCAGCTACCGGAATTCTCCCTCTTTGTGTGAACCTTGCATATTATGAGAGAAAAGGCATTAGAATTACTCCCAAAAGCATTATTATGCATAAAAATGTCATAAATAACAGTAGGAAAACATGATGCAAAATAGACGTATCACTGAGGCATAGGGAATGACTTTCAATCTCTCTCTATCTTCTGTCATGGTCGAGTTTTGAGTCTTACTCAACTTCACACCTTGCAACATATGCAAGAACCCTTTCTTTGACTGACCCATTTTAAACCTCTTCAAAACTTTGCCAAGGTATGTGCTTTGTGAAAGTCTTATTAAGCGTCTCGATCTATCCCTATAGATCTTGATGCCCAATACATAAGTACCTTCACCGAGGTCTTTCATTAAAATTCTTATTCAAGTATCCTTCTATGCTATCTAGAAATTCTATATCATTTCCAATCAACAATATGTCCTCCACATATAATATTAAAATGATACAGAGCTCCCACTAACTTTCTTGTAAATACAGGTTTCACCGTAAGTCTGTATAAAACCATATGCTTTGATCACCTTATCAAAGTGTTTATTCGAACTCTGAGATGCTTGCACCAGTCCATAGATGGATCACTGGAGCTTGCACACTTTGTTAGTACCTTTAGGGTCGACAAAACCTTCCGGTTGCATCATATACAACTCTTCTTTCAGAAATCCATTAAGGAATGCAGTTTTGACGTCCATTTGTCAGATTTCAATATCATAAAATGTCGCAATTGCTAACATGATTCGGGCAGACTTAAGCATCGCTACGGGTGAGAAAGTCTCATCGTAGTCAACCCCTTGAACTTGTCGAAAACCTTTTGCGACAAGTCGAGCTTTGTAGATAGTAACAGTGCCATCAGCGTCCGTCTTCCTCTTAAAGATCCATTTATTTTTAATGGCTTGCCGATTATCGGGAAGTCCACCAAAGTCCACACTTTGTTCTCGGACATGGATCCTATCTTAGATTTCATGGCCTCAAGCCATCTGTCGGAATCTGGGCTCATCATAGCTTCTTCATAGTTCGTAGGCTCGCCTTGGTCTAGTAACATGACTTCCAGGACAGGATTACCGTACCACTCTGGTGCAGATCGTGCTCTGGTCGAGCTACGAAGTTCAGTAGTAGCTTGATCTGAAGTTTCATGATCATCATCATTAGATTCCTCTCTACTTGGTGTAGGCGTCACATTAACAGTTTTCTCTTATGTACTACATTCCAATTCGAGAGAAGGTACAATTACCTCATCAAGTTCTACTTTCCTCCCACTCACTTCTTTCGAAAGAAACTCCTTCTCTAGAAAGGACCCATTCTTAGCAACAAAGATTTTGCCTTTGGATTTGTGGTAGAAGTGTACCCAATAGTTTCTTTAGGCTATCCTATGAACACACACTTCTCGGATTTGGGTTCGAGCTTATCTGGGTGAAGCCTTTTGACATAAGCGTCGCCTCCCCAAACTTCAAGAAACGACAGCTTAGGCTTCTTGCCAAACCATAGTTCATACGGTGTCATCTCAACAGATTAAGACGGTGCCCTATTTAACATGAATGCAGCTGTCTCTAATGCATAACCCCAAAACGATAGTGGTAAATCGGTAAGAGACATCATAGAACGCACCACTCCTAATAAAGTATAGTTATGATGTTCGGATACACCATCATGCTGTGTTGTTCCAGGTGGCGTGAGTTGTGAAACAATTCCACATTGTTTTAAATGAAGGCCAAACTCTTAACTCAAATATTCGCCTCCGCGATCGGATCGTAGAAACTTTATTTTCTTGTTACGATGATTATCCACTTCACTCTGAAATTCATTGAACTTTTCAAATGTTTCAGACATGTGTTTCATCAAGTAGATATATCCATATCTACTCAAATCATCTGTGAAGGTCAGCAAATAATAATACCCGTCGCGCGCTTCAACACTCACTGGACCGCATACATAGATATGTATTATATCCAATAAGTCATCAGCTTGCTCCATTGTTCCGGAGAACGGAGTTTTAGTCATCTCGCCCATGAGGCATGGTTTGCAAGTAACAAATGATTCATAATCAAGTGATTCCAAAAGGCCATCTACATGGAGTTTTTTCATGCGCTTTACACCAATACTGTGACGTCCGGATAATTAAGCTACAGTAACCCTCTACTAATGATGCCACATCACCACGATTACTATAGTTAATCTCGCGATGATTCAAGTCCCATTCAAAATCAAATTTAAATTAAAGTTAAATAACAAAAGTTTTCAAACATTAAAAGTAAAATGTTTGATGGGTTGCAAATATTCAGTAGCTAATTATCTTGTAGAAATCGACACTTTACAAAATATTGGAATGCCCCTTATATATTCAAAACAGGACCACAAGCATTTAAATTAACCAATTAAAGATAAACAAATTTGTAAAGTATTCAAAATAAATTGAAACTTGTTGTTCTAATTCAACTCACTACCTAGTATTTATGTGATAAATATTAGTTTTAAATAATTTGATTTAATATAGAAAATACGTGCAAAACAAGAAAATGGAAATATAATATAGAAAATAGAAGAAATAAAAAAATGGACAAAACGCTAGGTGCACATTGTTTAATTGCGGCCTGCTACTACAGTAACGAGGCCCAACCCACGAACGGCCTTCTCCTTCCTCTACAAAGGAGGAGGCAGGAGATGTGTGTGTCGCACATCCATGGCTGCCGTGGCCGTAGATGGCCGCCACGCCGATCCCCTTCGCTTATAACTGCGCCAATGCGAACCCTAGGTCACCATCGTCCATTCACCCCTCTTTCCCCTGTCGCCCCCTTCTTTTTTCGCTCGAATTCGAGCTTGGAAACTCTCACGGTGACTGCGTTCGTCATCATCATTACCACGACCACCGTCGTCGCCTTCACGTGCAGGAGGCCCGGCACAGACGTCTTCATTTGTCCCGAGCACCGAACGGAGCCGAGGTGGCCCGTGTGCTCGCCATCAAGCCAGTGTTCATCGCATACGTAGTCGTCGTCCATCATCGATTACCGCCGTACTAGTCAACCCCGACTCTCCTCGACCTCATGTTAGGACTACAGTACTCAACACCACCACAATTTACTCGAACTAGCCCCTCTTGTATTATCTCAGAATTTGGAATTACAGATAAGGGGGTTCAGATCGAGGATCTGCCCAATTTCTACCAAGTATGCTAGGGTTCTACAGGTAAGCTAGCTATTGCACTTGGAGAAGGGGAAAGATGATTTCCAGATCGGTGAATGGGGCCTTTATGGCTGGGAGAAGGTGACGGTGGCGTGGAACAGAAGGAGTCGTTGCCGTCACTGTTACTGTCAAGCTGGTGGCGGCAACGGGTGACGGTGAACAGGAAACAGGAGAGTCCTCAATGGTCACTTAACTCATTTGATCCCAGACGTCCGATTCCCAGAGACTGAGCTCTATTTCTTCAGAGCTAGTGTCACGTTCTTCAGTTAACATGAACAGTCTGTCAGGGTCCTCGAGGATCAGGAGTAGGAAACCACGAACGGATAGTGCTGTTGAAGAACTCCAGGAAGGTGACTTTGATAAAATCAGCGACTTCCCATGTCGCTTTGTCTGGCGACATGTTCAACCACTGGACTAGCCATTGTGTGACCAAATGAGGGTGTCTAGGCACAGCCCTTGTTTCCAGCACCGAAATGGGAGATATTTTGACCTTACCAGAGGCATCTACCAAAGGCAAGTCTAGATCAGGAACTGCATTGGGTCCTAAGTGTCATTTGAGCTGACTTACATGAAATACATTGTGTATCTGTACTCTAGCTAGTAGCTGCAGTTTGTATGATGAGTTGCCAATTTTCTGTAATATTCTGTAAGGGCCATAGAATTTGGTGGCTAATTTAAGCCCTGATCTGATGTTGAATGCAGCCAATCTGTACGGTTGCATTTTTAAGTACACCATGTCTCCCTCTTGAAATTGTCTGTCTGTTTTGTTTCTATCTGCATATTTCTTCATTCTTTCCTGTGCCACCAGTAAGTTATGCTTTAGATGTTGCTGTACAAGTTCTCTTCGTTCCAAAAATGATTGAGCTTCAGTGTCCTCCGGTCCAGGTATAGAGATATCTCCAATTTGTGGTGGGGGAAATCCATATAGGCACTGAAATGGTGTGAACTGTGTAGCAGTGTGATATGATGTGTTGAATCACCATTCTGCCAAGGATAACCAGGAAAACCACTTTTTTGGTTCAGTGAAAGCCATGCTTCTAAGATATGCTTCCATACATTGGTTAACTCGCTCTGTTTACCATCAGACTGAGGATGGTGGTGTGCTCATGTTGAGTTTAACTCTCAGGGCTTTGAACAGTGCTTGCCAAAAGTTGACATGTCTCTGTCTCTGTCTGTCACCATGGACACTGGCATACCATGTAGCTTGAAAACATTGTCAATGAATGCCTGTAGGATTGTGGTGACAGAGAAGGGATGTGCCAGAGCAATAAAGTTTGAGTATTTAGATAATCTATCTACTACCGTCAAGATCACACCCTTGCCTTGTGATTTTGGGAGTCCTTCCACAAAGTCCATGGAAATGTTCTTCCAAGCCATATCAGGGATGGGAAGGGGGTCAAGCAGTCAAGGGTAGTGGCAATGTTCTCCTTTCGCTCTCTGACAAACAGGGCACTATTGAATACATTGCTCTACTGCAGTCTTCAGATTAGGCCAATAGAAAATTTAATTCTATGGTAAGTGGCTCTAATCCCAGAGTGTCCTCCAATTGGGGATGAATGAAAGGTAAGGAGTAGTTTTTGTCTGAAATCTTCATCTATTCCTACATAGATTCTGTCCTTGTACCTGAGTACACCAGCTGTATAGTTGTACAACGGAAGATCATTTGCACCAGTAGTAAGTTGAGTTATCAATGTTTTGCATCTCTCATCAGAGGTATAGGAGTGCTCTAGTTGTTCAGTCCAGCTAGGCACTACACTGGAAATTGTCATAATCCGGGGTTTCCTGGACAGAGCATCAACAGCCTTGTTTTCCTTGCCTTTCTTGTATTCAATTGTGTAAGTGAACTCAAGTAGCTTCAACATGAGTTTATGTTGTATTCCTTCAGAAATTCTCTTTTCTGTGGTGAACTTAAGGCTCTAGTGATCTGTTTTAATTATTAAGGATGAGCCTAGGAAATAATGCCTCCATTTCCTCAGAGGTTCCAAGATTGCTATGGCTTCTTTTTCATAAGTGGAGAGAGCAGCTGCTTTTGGTCCAAAAGACTTGTTGTAGTAAGCAATTGGTTTGTGCTTTTGCATGAGGACAGCTCCAATACCAGCTCTAGATGCGTCACACTCTAACTCAAAAGGAATGGAGAAGTCAGGCAGTGCTAACACTAGTGCATGTGTTAGACTGAATTTCAATCTCTCAAATGCCTCTGTCTGTAAAGGGACCAGAGAAAAGCATCTTTTTTTGAGGAGATCATGGAGTGTTCTACATATCAGGCCATAGTCCTTGATAAATCTCCTGTAGTAGCCTGCCAGACCAAGGAAGCTTCTTAATTCAGTTGTTGTAGATGGTATTGGCCATTGTTTCACAGCTGAGATTTTGTCAGAGTCTGTAGCAACACCCTGAGCAGATAAAACATGCCCCAGATATTCCACAGTAGATGTACCAAAGGTGCATTTTGGTTGATTTAGAAAGATCTTGTGTTTTTTGAGTAGTTCCATCACCAGGGCCAAATGTTCCTTATGTTCTTCTGGAGTCTTGCTGAAAATTAGTAGGGACAATTGCATTTTTACCCCTAGTTGGTTCCTACCCACGGGTTTTGCCCTTACTTTTCGGGTTTGCTCAGTTTTACCCTTACTTTTTCCATCGAGGTCCCTCGAATGCCCTTTGACCGTTTGACCAAAACTTTGAAAATTCATAACTAATTCATATGAACTCGGAAAAATGCAAATAAGATATCAAAATGTTCATATAAACATTACCTTTATGGGCATATCATTTGCATTCAGGAAAAAAGCATCGTTTAAACTACCCAAGGTAATTAATATTATTAACATTATTAAAAATAAATAGGTATAAACAATATTTTTTCGTGAATAATAATTATATGCAAATTTAGGTAATGTTTTCTGAACATCCCGATACCTTATTTGCATTTTCCTGAGTTCGTATCAACTTGTTATGAAGTTTCCAAATAATGGTCAAAGTCATTAGAACATTCATAACAAGTTGATACAAACTCAGAAAAATGCAAATAAGTTATCAGGATGTTTACGAAACATCACCTACATTTGCATGTAATTTTTATTCATGAAAAAATATTGTTTATACCTATTTATTTTTAATAATGTTAATAACATTAATTACCTAGGGTAGTTTAAACGATGCTTTTGTCCTGAATGCAAATGATATGCCCATAAAGGTAATGTTTATCTGAACATTTTGATATCTTATTTGCATTTTACTGAGTTCGTATGAATTAGTTATGAATTTTCAAAGTTTTGGTCAAACGGTTAAAGGGCATTCGAGGGACCTCGATGGAAAAAGTAAGGGCAAAACTGAGCAAGCTCGAAAAGTAAGGGCAGAACCCGTGGGTAGGAACCAACTAGGGGTAAAAATGCAATTGTCCCTTAGTAGTATGTCATCAAAGAACACCAACACAAATTTTCTCAAGTAGGGTGCAAAAATTTTGTTCATCAAGGCTTGGAAAGTAGCAGGTGCATTGAAGAGACCAAAGGGCATAACCAAGAACTCAAAGTGTCCAGAATAAGTGTCGGTGTACTAGAGTAGGGGTACCTAGTATCCCGAACTTGTGCACGGGCAATCGCAGCACCCCGCGGCAAGGCTTGCCGGGTGACCGCCAAGGTCCTCCGTGGTTCCATTGGAGCCATTCAAGAACAAAGTATTCAAGCCAAGGAGACAAGACCCCGGCAAGAGGAGCTTGCCGGGAAGGCCAACCAAGGCATCTCAAGGAACTTGCCGCGACACGCCACGCGTCCCAGCGAGGCCCGGTGAGCGACAAGCTTCCGGACGCGACAAGACAACGACCGCGGCAAGGCGCTTGCCGCGGCAAGCTACCACTCTGTACCCGCGCTCTAGCACATCCACCAACATGTCGCCCTGGGACCTTTCCAGGTGCGCGTGGCAAGAGGCTGTGCAGCCAGCGGTGCGCGGTGGCAAGCGACGCTGACAAGATTGCCATCGTGGCAAGCGGTGGCGTCCCTGACGGTCCCTTCTTGCACTATTTCGGCGACGCAGACGGGCATTTAATGCCTTTGTCCCCTGCCGTCAGGGTTAGGTATGATACACTGTGCAAGTAGTTGTACCAACCGCAACACTTTTCCATTTTTACCCTTGTCTGCGTTGCCACCTGTCGGTGACCCCTTGAGCATATAAAAGGAGGCCCATGCGCAACATAGAGGGGGGTTCGAAGGCAGAAAACACTCACGCTCGGTCTCGTTAGCAGGTAGTGTGTACTGTAGCACTCAGCGCTCCCGAGCAAGAACTCAATACACTCAGACATGCAACAGTAGGAGTATTATCTCTCCAGAGAGCTCCGAAGCTGGGTAAACTGCTCATGTGCTTCGCCTCGATCCGCTCTTCGCGCGACCTCCGCCCCCCGCCGAACCGAAAGGGGCTCGGTCCGCCGGTCCCATAGGTGTTCGTGGATCAGCTTCCCCGACATCTTTGGTGCGCCAGGTAGGGGGCGTCGAGGCTGTGTGAACCTGATCCGGCATTCACATGAGCTAGATCTTCATCTTCTTCATCGACATGCCACCGAAGAAGAAGGCTTCGGAGGTGGCTGCTCCGTCCGCGTCGATCCCACCACCACCGGAGCAAATGGGTGGTGGGGTAGACGCCGGCGGAAGAACGGGCGTCGACGAGGGAGCTCACCGTGCTGCCAGGTCCAAGGACAAGGCTGCGCAGACCTCGGCGTCCGTACATGCACCGCGCCCATCTCAGGAGGCACTGGACCGACAGCGTCATGGTACTCGCGGTGCCATACGTTCGTTGGACCAAGATCGAGCTGGTGGATCTCGGGGTGCTCAAGACCAGCATGCACGCCAACATGCTGGCACGAGCGGGACACGGTCGCCTGGACGGGATACTGCTCCTTCTAACATAGTTAGAAGTCCGAGCATATCCCGCTCCTCGCACCGTTCGCCACTGCCACCCGCCACTCCAGCAGAAGCTTTGGCGCGAGCTCAACTGCTCCTGGATTACCCTCCAACGGCAGACAAGATCGACGAATGGAGGGCCACCATTCAGAGTCTCATCGGCTTCGCCAACGGCGACACTCCACGGCAGCCGAGTACATCGCAGCCACGGCAATATCGCCAGGCACGAGCCGATGGCGACAAAACTGGTGGGGGTGCAACCACTGTGCACTCTCCTCCCCGAATGCCAAGATCGCCAACTCGCCGGATCCACCTCGACAGCGACTCCACCGCATCATCAGATCCACGAGCTCGTCGCGATCAGCGCCAAGTTCTTCACGAACGACAGCAAGAAGACACTCGTACTCGCATCGAGCGCCGAAGAGAAGCGCGGCGTCAATCGGACTAGCGCGCTGGGCCCTCTGTCGACATGCATGCGCCAGGGGAACCAGGCGACTTGCCGTACGCGGTAGGTTGCCCTGTGTTCACTCGTGAGCTGCGGCAAGTCCAGTGGCCCAGCATGAAGAATTTCAAGCTAGACGTACCAGAGAAGTACGACGGCAAGTTGCATCCGTCGGAGTTCCTCAGCATGTACACCATCACGGTGCAAGCTGCCGGGGGGCGGGACGACAAGATCCTTGCCAACTACTTCCCGTTGGTGCTCAAGCCCAATGTCAGGTCCTGGCTCATGCACTTACCAGACAACTCCATATCCTCCTGGGCAGACCTATGCCATCAGTTTGTTGGCGCCTTTACAGGCGGCCACAAACCTCATGGCCAAGAGAGCGACCTTCATCTGCTCGCCCAGAAGGAAGGAGAGCCCCTGCGCAAGTACATTCAGAGATTCAGCCGTGTACAGCACAACATCCCAGATGTCCACCATGCCGCGGTCATCAGCGCGTTCCATCAGAACGTGCGAAACCGCAGGATGCGGGAGGAGATGGCGATGTGCAAGATTAAAGACGTCAGTGAGCTATATGCCCTGGCCGACAAGTGTGCACGTGCTGAGGAAGGGATGAAACTCCCTAGAGAGAATACAGGAGCAGGAGGATCTGACAGCGAGGATGCTGCCCCGGCAAAGAAAAACCAGCGGCGGAACAACAGGAAGAAGAAAGGCAAAGATGTGCTAGTCGTAGAGCAGTCCGGCAATGGAGGTGGCGCCAAGAAAGCCAAAGCTGGTAGCTCCGGCGAGGAGATTGCCACAGGCACCAACTATCAGGCTGTGGCGGTCGCCGACAAGCAGGACGGCGCCAACAAGCAGTACTGCAAGATCCACCGCACCAAGGGCCATGACCTCCAGAGCTGCAAGAAGGTCGAGCAGCTTGTCGAGCAGCAAAAGGCTGAATACGAGCGACGCGACAAGGAGAAGGCCCAAGAAGGTGCTGGAGGAGCCGGCAAGAAATGCCCCGGCCGAGTAGGATGCCGCGGCAAGACCAAGCAGTGGCAAGGAGATAGACCTCCCCACGGCCGCGACAAGGTTGAAGACGACGATGATGATGAAGATATGGATGATGACGAGACCGATGAGCAGGAGTTCCAGAAAGCCACAGAGGTCCTGTGCGTTGATGGCGGTGCTTCTCTGCACACTTCACACCGCCAGCTCAAGCAGTGGGTGCGGGAAGTCAATGCAGCAGAACCACCCATCGAGTCACGCAAGCCTCTGAAATGGTCCAACACGCCTATCATCTTTGATATTGAGGACCACCCTGATCGCATAACTTCAGTCGGGTGCTTCCCGATATTGGTTTCACCAACTATCCGCAACCTCAAGGTCACTAAGATGCTAGTTGACGGCGGGGCCGGCTTGAACCTGATCTCCTCCGCGGTACTCCAGAAACTCCAGATCCCTGACAGCGAGCTCGAAGAGACCGGCACGTTCCAAGGAATCAATCCGGGAAGGAGCAAGCCGAAGGGAAAGATCACGTTGCCGGTGACATTTGGCAGCGAGTTGAATTTCAGGAATGAGAGGGTCACTTTTGACGTTGCTGACTTTCCATTGCCTTACAATGGGATACTAGGCCGTCCAGCACTTGCCAAATTCATGGCAGCCTCTCACTATGCATACAACATGCTGAAGATGCCAGGCCCGATAAGTGTCATCTCTGTCCCCGGCGACAAGAAGGATGCTCTTATCTACGCCGACAAGATCTACCGGGAAGCGGCAGCCGCAACAGATCGCAGATCACTTGCCGTTGAAGCTCCCGGGGGGAAGAAGAAGACCAAGTCCGGCAAGAGTTCTGATGCCCACTCCGGCAAGCGCACCTCTTCGGAGTGCTGCGCTACCGTCGAGGACGCACCATCAAGCTCCACCGACAAGTGTAAGAAGACAATGGCAGCTCCACCAGAGACCAAGAAGGTGTCCGCCAAGGAGGACGGCACTGGTGGTACCTTCACCATCAGTGCCACTCTCGACCCTAAATAGGAAAGCGCACTCGTTGCTTTCCTGCGGGCGAACGTCAACGTGTTTGCGTGGCAACCGTCTGACATCCCCGGTGTTCCCAGGAAAGTAATCGAGCACCATCTTGCCGTCTGTCCTCATGCGCGGCCCGTCAAGCAGAAAGTCAGGAAACAAGCAGTGGAGCGCCAAGAATTCATCGCAGAAGAAATTAAGAAATTGGAAGCAGCAGGCCTTGTCAGAGGAGTGCTCCATCCTACGTGGATGGCCAATCCTGTAGTCGTGCGCAAGGCAAACGGGAAATGGAGGCTTTGTATTGACTTTACCGATGTCAATAAAGCTTGTCCCAAAGACCCATTTCCCTTGCCGCGCATTGACCAGATTGTTGACTCCACGGCTGGATGTGACTTGCTTTCATTTCTTGACGCATACTCAGGATACCATCAGATCTTCATGGCAGAAGAGGATGAGGAGAAGACCGCATTCATCACTCCATGTGGCACATACTATTTCGTACGGATGCCTTTCGGTTTAAAGAATGCTGGTTCAACATTTGCAAGGGTAGTCCATGACGCTTTTGAGCCACAAATACACAGAAATGTGGAAGCCTACATGGATGACATAGTGGTCAAGAGCAAGGACAAGGCAACTCTGATTCAGGATTTAGATGAAACTTTGCAAATCTGCGCAAGATCAACCTCCAGCTTAACCCCGAGAAGTGTGTGTTTGGAGTCCCCTCCGGCAAGCTTCTCGGGTTCTTCGTGTCTCAGCAGGGAATTGAAGCCAATCCCGACAAGATCAAGGCCATTGAGCAGATTGAAGAACCAAAGCGCGTCAAGGATGTACGAAGACTTGCCGGTTCCGTGGCTGCTCTCGGCAGGTTTATCTCTAGGTCTGCTGAGCGCGCCCTGCCGTTTTTCAAAATATTGAAAAAGGCAGGTCCAATGAAATGGACTTCGGAAGCGGAGGCTGCGCTGCAGGACTTAAAGAGATACATGTCCTCCACTCCAACACTTGTCGCACCTAAGCCACAAGAGAAGTTGCTGCTGTATATAGCGGCAACCAATCAAGTGGTTAGTGCTGCGTTAGTAGCGGAGAGGGAGGCCGATGATGAGCCAACAACCACGGCAGATGCATCCAGCGACAAGCAGGGGACTTCACCGACAAGCTCTAGTCCCCACAAAGATGGATCTGCGCAGGCGCATGAGGAGATACAGAAGAGAAGGGTGCAGCGCCCAGTTTACTTTGTCAGTTCCCTTCTGCAGGGGGCTAGGTCAAGGTATTCTGGTGTGCAGAAATTGCTTTTCGGCCTTCTCATGGCCTCGAGAAAGCTGCGCCATTACTTCCAAGCACATGAGATCACAGTTGTCACTCGTTTTCCGCTAAAGAGGATACTGCAGAATCCAGAAGCAACAGGCAGGATTGTCGAGTGGGCACCGGAACTGTCAAGCTTTGGCCTCAAATTTGAGAGCACTTCAACTATCCAAAGCAGAGCATTGGCAGAATTCATAGCAGAGTGGACGCCAACACCAGATGAAGAAATTCCAGAAACGAGCATCCCCGTCAAGGAAGCGAGCAAAGAGTGGCTGATGTACTTTGATGGTGCCTTCTCGCTGCAAGGCGCTGGTGCGGGCGAGCTACTTGTTGCGCCCACCTGAGAGCACCTCAAGTACGTAGTACAGATGCACTTTCCCAAGGAGCAAGCAACGAACAATACTGCAGAATATGAAGGTTTGCTTGCCGGTCTCAGGATCGCAGCAGACCTTGGGATTAAGAAGCTCATTGTCCGGGGTGACTCGCAGCTTGTCGTCCGCCAAGTGAACAAGAATTATCAGAGTCCGTTGATGGAAGCTTACGTTGATGAAGTGAGAAAGCTAGAAGAGCACTTTGACGGCCTACAGATGGAACATGTTCCAAGAGCTCAGAACGACATTGTCGATGGCCTGTCGAAGTGCGCCGCACTTAAGTTACCTGTGGAACCAGGGATCTTTGTGCTCAAACTGACTCAACCGTCTGTAACGCCATCAACCGGACAGAGCAAGAAGAGGAAGTTGATTTCCGGTGACTATTTTCTGGCAGAGCCCCCCGAAGCCGCCGCCAAGAAGGTCCCCAAGATCAACACCAAGGGTGCTGAGGAGCAGTCTGCTCCGGCAAGCCCTAGGGTTTGTTCCGTTGAAGTAGACGCTCCCGACAAGTTTTGCTCCAGCAAGCTTGCCGGGGAACGTCAAGCTCCGGCTGAGCCGCAGGTTCTCGCCGTAGAAGCGGATGTTCCCGCAGCAGTAGATGTGCCTTTAGTCCTTGTTGTCGAGCCGCAAGCTCCAGCATGGGCACAGCAGATTGTCCGTTTCCTTCAGACAGGAGAACTTCCCGAAGAGCAAGAAGAAGCGGAAAGAGTAGCCCGGCAGTCAAATATGTACCAGTTTGTCGACAGCACACTGTACAGAAGAAGACTCAACGGTGTGAAGTTGAAGTGTATTCACCGGGAAGATGGACAAAAGTTGTTGGCAGAGATACATGGAGGCATATGTGGTCACCAAATTGGCGCAAGAGCACTTGCCGGCAAAGCATTCCGGCAAGGTTTCTTTTGGCCGACAGCCCTCCAGGATGCAACTGCACAAGTAACCAAGTGTGAAGCGTGCCAGTTCCATTCCAAGCAGATACACCAGCCAGCTCAAGCTCTCCAGACGATCCCTTTATCCTGGCCATTTTTGGTCTGGGGGCTCGACATCCTCGGCCCCTTTCCCCGAGCTGTCGGGGGCTTTGAGTACTTGTACGTTGCAATCGACAAGTTCACAAAGTGGCCGGAATTGGAAGCAGTGAGGAAGGTGACAGCACAGTCAGCAGTCAAGTTCTTTAGGTCAATTGTTTGCCGCTTTGGGATCCCTAACAGGATCATCACCGACAACAGCACGCAATTCATGAGCCGCACCTTCATGCAGTACGTCCAAGATCTTGGCGCCAAGGTCTGCTTCGCTTCTGTTGCTCATCCGAGAAGCAACGGTCAAGCGGAGAGGGCAAATGCTGAAGTGCTGCGCGGGCTCAAGACCAGGACTTTCGACAGGCTGCGCAAGTGCGGAAAGAACTGGATTGAGGAGCTGCCGGTGGTTCTTTGGTCGATCAGGACGACGCCAAATCGAGCCACTAGCCAGACACCTTTCGCTCTAGTCTATGGAGCAGAGGCAGTTCTCCCCACGAAACTCGTATACGGGTCATCTCGAGTGCTCGCTTATGATGAGCTTGAGCAAGAGCAGCTGCGACAAGATGACGTGCTGCTCCTTGAGGAAGACCGTTTTCAGGCCGCTATACAAGCTGCTCGATACCAGCAAGCTTTGCGCCGCTACCATAGCCGCAAAGTTAATGCCAGAAGTCTCGAGGAAGGCGACCTTGTTCTTCGGCGCGTTCAGTCCGCCAAGAATTCCAACAAGTTGACGCCGAAGTGGGAAGGCCCTTACCGGGTGAAACTAGTCACTAGGCCTGGCGCTGTCTGCCTTGAGACCGAAGATGGCACTCCGGTGAGCAACTCCTGGAACATTGAGCATCTTCGTAAGTTTTACCCGTAAGGCGCGGTTGCTGGAACCTGTTCCGGCAACCACCTTTTGTGTAACGCCCTGGTTACAACTTTCCATATTTGTAACTCCAACTCTTGCCTTTTCCGGAGATGCGATATGATTTTTCCTTCGTGTTTGGGTTTTTGTCTTTTGTTTTGCAGTTTGTTCATGTCATGCATTTCATCTCATGGGAACATGCACATTGCATCGGCATGTTTTCATAAAGTTTGCATCCGTTCGTTGTTGCCGCGTCCCCTTGTCTTCGTTGACCGTTCCGAGACCAACCGGGTTTTTCGAGTCCCTCTTGTCTGGCCACTTAATCTTCTTCACAGTGCATAGACCCCTCTTGCGCGCGTCTGAAAACTGCTCCGAACCCGAACCGCTCGGTCATGACCGTTGGGTCCGGATTATCCCCAAATATCTATAAAACATCTCCGTTTTCTCATTTGGATTCTCTAGCCTATTTTTCTTGACCACCCGATTACGATCGGAGGGACCGGATAACCCTAGGCTAAACCACTTGCCATATATATGCAGATGAAACCCTAGCCCTGTCCCATCCATCCATCAAATCCTCCCCGCCGCCACTCCTCTCTTCCTTGGGATCGCTCCCGATCCAAAATCCACTAACCAGAGCCAGCGCCCGATCCAGATCCTCTCTCGCCCTCCGACCACCTCCCTTGTTCTCCATGATGCTCCATTCCTAGCCTCCCACACGCAGTCGCATGCCCGACCTGGAGCTCTCTCATAGCCAGCCGACGCTTGATCCAGGTTGGATCGAGGCCACGACCTTGCTCCCTTTGTCTCCTCCAACCAAGCCACTGCACGGGAGATGCCCGAGCGCTCCTCCTCCTCGTCACCCGCCGCCCCGGCGAACCGTCACCGTCGGCGACCACCTCCATCAGGCCGGACCCCGCTCCCCTCATTGCTTCTCCTTCTCCCGTTCCATCTGGTTTCCCTCTCTCACCTACTCTCTGTCTTCTCCAGAAAACCTGCAGGAGCTCTCCGCCATGGCCGTCGAGAGGAGCTTGCGTCCCCGTGCCCAGATGCTCCTCCGCCGCTGCAGTTCCGCCGGAGCACCAGTGGCTCGGATCCGCCCCCTCGTCCACCTGTCGTCCCCATCTCCGGGGCTCCCTCTTCAGCCTCCTGCAAACCTCCGCTGCCTCTGCTTCACGAAACGGCACCTTGCCGCCCTGGCAAGTATGGCGTCGCCTTCGCGCCTCCGACGACCGGCCTCGTCGTGGCCGGCAACCCGCAGGTCGCCGTGCCCTGCCATCTCCGTCTCTCTCTTCTTCCTCTCCCTGTTTTTCCCCTCTGAATGTTCTGTCTTTTTTTCCCGTCAGACAACAGCCCCATAGCCGCCCGTGAAGCTCGCGCCCCGGCCCCGATCTGGACCGGATCTCCTCTGCTCTGCCGCCTAGCCGCCGAATCCGCCCCGTTCCGGCCGCTTCCCGCCGACCCCGCCGCCAGGGCCCCCCTGCCGTCGTCTTCTCCATCGCCGTGGTGCTGCTGTTTCTGTTATTCAGAAACGAGAGCAGCAGCGTCCCGTTCATCCCGAGAGTTGACCGCGCGTGGGCCTCCTCTTGCCTCGCCAAGGCCTAGCGCCCACCTCTGCCTCCCCTTCAACCGGTCTCCCTCTGCACCAGCCGGGCCAGGCCCAATGTGAGCATCCGCCCAGCCCCTTGACCGTGCACTGTGGGCCAGCCAGTTTCGGCCCAACGTTGTTTTTCTTCCTGTCTGCGATTTTGCCTAATAATGCTGAGAAAACTGCATGTTTACAGATTAGTCCCTCTTGTTCATGCATGTAATAACTCATTAACCGTGCATCATAATAAAATGATTTATATATGTAAAATGCTTAGAATTTTGTGTAGATTAATAATTTGCCACTTTCATCCATATTAAATATGTTTAAATTGCTGTTTGCATTAATTTGCTCAAATGCCATGTTAAAATGATTTATTTCATAACTAAATAACCGTAGCTTCAATTTTAATAAACCTTATATGTAAATGGGGTGGAAAAATGCCTAGTTTAACATGGTGAACTTTATTTTCCTGTTTAACAACTTTAAAATATGTTTTAGGGCATAACAGTACCTAATTCAAAATATGCATATGGGGATTTTCCGGAATTGTTGTTTGTTCTTCCGGCCTCATTTAAACTTGCCTAGTTAGGTAGTTTCATTATGCTTCACCTCTTGCCATGTTAACCAACATTTAATCTTGTCTTGTTCATAACCCAGAGAGAACTAAATAATTGATGTGGTGTTTTGTTAATATGCAACTCGTTGCATATTGAGCTCTACTTAATTTGTAGTGTTGTTTGTTGCCATGCCATGCCTCATTAAACCGGACATGCATCATACTTGTTTGTGCATCATGCCATGTTTATGCTTGTGCATTTACCATGTTGTTTGTTTCTTTCCGGTGTTGCTTCTTAGTTCCGGTAATGTTGCAATTGTGAGGATTCGTTCGACTACTCCCGCTCGTCTTCTTCATGGACTCGTTATTCTTCCTTGCGGGATTTCAGGCAAGATGACCGCTACCCTGGATCTCACTACTATCATTGCTATGCTAGTTGCTTCGTTCTATCGCTATGCTGCTTTACCTATCATTTGCTCTTCAAGCCTCCCAAATTTCCATGAACCTCTAACCTTTGACACCCTTCCAAGCAAACCGTTGTTTGGCTATGTTACCGCTTTGCTCAGCCCCTCTTATAGCGTTGTTAGTTGCAGGTGAAGTTGAAGATTGCTCCATGGTGGACAGGGTTATGTTGGGATATCACAATATCTCTTATATGATTAATGCATCTATATACTTGGTAAAGGGTGGAAGGCTCGGCCTTATGCCTGGTGTTTTGTTCCACTCTTGCCGCCCTAGTTTCCGTCATACCGGTGTTATGTTCCCGGATTTTGCGTTCCTTATGCGGTGGGGTGATTTATGGGACCCCCTTGACAGTTCGCTTTGAATAAAACTCCTCCAGCAAGGCCCAACCTTGGTTTTACCATTTGCCTCAGCACCACCTACTTTTCCCTTGGGAGTCGCTCTCTCGAGGGTCATCTTTATTATAGCCCCCCGGGCCAATGCTTGTCTAAGTGTTGGTCCGAACTAGAGTCCTTTGCAGCACCCCCTCAGGGAAACTTGAGGTCTGGTTTTAGTTGTACGGAGTGCTCATCCGGTGTTGCCCTGAGAACGAGATATGTGCAGCTCCTATCGGGATGTCGGCGCATCGGGCGACTTTGCTGGTCTTGTTTTACCATTGTCAAAATGTCTTGTAAACCGGGATTCCGAGACTGATCGGGTCTTCCTGGGAGAAGGAATATCCTTCGTTGATCGCGAGAGCTTATCATGGGCTAAGTTGGGACACCCCTGCAGGGTATAAACTTTCGAGAGCCGTGCCCGCGGTTATGTGGCAGATGGGAATTTGTTAATGTCCGGTTGTAGATAACTTGACACCAGATCCGAATTAAAATGCATCAACCGCGTGTGTAGCCGTGATGGTCTCTTCTCGGCGGAGTCCGGGAAGTGAACACGGTTTCTGGGTTATGTTTGAGGTAAGTAGGAGTTCAGGATCACCTCTTGATCATGACTAGTTGACGACCGTTCCATTGTTTCTCTTCTCGCTCTCATTTGCGTATGTTAGCCACCATACTTGCTTAGTCGCTGCTGCAACCTCACCATTTTACCCCTTCCTTTCCCATTAAGCTTTGCTAGTCTTGATACCCATGGTAATGGGATTGTTGAGTCCTCGTGGCTCACAGTTTACTACAACAACAGTTGCAGGTACAGGTTATGCGATGATCATGACGCGAGAGCGATGCTTGCTTGTTTTGGAGTTCTTCTTCTGCTTCTGTTTCGATCAGGGGATAGGTTCCAGGTCGGCAGCCTGGGCTAGCAAGGTGGATGTCGTTCGAGTTTCTGTTTGTGTTTCATCCGTAGTCGGATGTTGCTCTTATGTATTGTGATGTTGTATTCATGTGGCATTGTATGCCTTTTGTATGTATCCCCAACTATTATGTAATGTTGATGTAATGATATCCACCTTGCAAAAGCATCTCCAATATGCGCTTCTATCCTTAGTGGGACCATCGAGTTCCTTTAGGATAGGGTCACATATTGGGCATGACATTTTGTACAAGTCTTGCCGATGTTGCATGTAATCCTTTGTACAAAGCCGGGCGCAGACCCCGTGCATAAGTAAAGCTCTTGTGCTCCGCACATCTTGTCAATTTCATGCTTTCTATTTTTTGCATGTGTTATCTGACACTTTGTGCAGCACCTACCCCCGGTAAGCAATAACGAGCCGTAAGGCTCCATATCTTTATTTTCTCTTCTTTCTCTTTCTCAAAAAAAGGAAGGTTCCCTCGCCCACAAGTTTGCCGGGGGGAAAGGAGAAGATAATGATGTGGACCAGGTGACGGTGTACTAGAATAGGGGTACCCTAGTACCCCGAACTTGTGCACGGGCAGTTGCAGCACCCCGCGGCAGGGCTCGCCAGGTCGCCGCCGAGACCCTCCATGGCTCTTCAGAAGACAAGACCCCGGCAAGAGGAGCTTGCCGGGAAGCCATTCAAGAACAAAGTATTCAAGATGATAAGACAAGGCCCCGGCAAGAGGAGTCTGCCGGGAAGGCCAACCAAGGCATCTCAAGAACACTTGCTGCGACGCACCACGCGTCCCGGCAAGGCTCGGTGAGCGGCAAGCTCCCGGGCCCGACAAGGTAGCGCCCGCGGCAAGATGCTTGCCGCGGGAAGCGGTCGCTCCGCGCCCAGGCTCCAGCACATCTGCCAACGTGTCGCCCTGGGACCCTTCCAGGCATGCGTGGCGGAAGGCTGTGCAGCCAGCGGTGCGTGGTGGCCAGCGGCGCTGACACGAAGAAGCCATCGTGGCGAACGGTGGCGCCCCTAATGGTCGCTTTTGGCACTGTTTAGGTGATTCCGACGGGCATTCAATGCCTTTGTCCCCTGCCGTCAGGGTTAGGTAGGATACACTGTGGCTACAGTAGAGGTAGCTGTACCTACCACATTCTTTTTCCATTTTTACCCCTCTAGCCTACGTTGCCACTTGTCGGTGACCCCTTGAGCATATAAAAGGAGGCCCATGCACAACATAGAAGGGGTTCGACTCATTCGAAGCTAGCGCGCTCCCACGCTCGGTCTTGTAGCTCATCTCGCTCCCGAGCAAAAACACTCAATATAATCAACCAAGCAGCAGTAGGAGTATTATCTCTCCGGAGAGCTCCGAAGCTGGGTAAACTGCTCGTGTGCACTGCCTCGATCCGCTCTTCGTGCGACCTCCGCCCTCTGCCGAACCGAAAGGGGCTCGGTCCCCATAGGTGTTCGCGGATCAGTTTCCCCGACATCTTTGGCATGCCAGGTAGGGGGCGTCGAGTTCGTGTGAACCTGATCCGGCGTGCGCACGAGCTAAATCTTCATCGTCTTCATCAACATGCCACCGAAGAAGAAGGCTTCGGGGGCAGCAACTCCGTCTGCGTCGCTTCCACCGCCCCCGGAGCAAGCAGACGGTTGAGTGGACACCGGCGGAAGAACGGGCGCCGACGAGGGAGCTCACAGCGCTGCCAGGTCCAAGGACAAGGCTGCACAGACCTCGGCATCCGTACGTGCACCGCGCCCGTCTCAGGAGGCGCGGGAGCAGCAGCGTCATGGCGTTCGCAGCGCCATATGCCCGCTGGATCAAGACCAAGATGGTGGTTCGAAGGCGTCCAAGACCAGCATGCACGCCGGCATGCTGGCCCTAGCGAAGTACGGTCGCCTGGATGGGATACTGCTCCTTCTAACCTAGTTAGAAGTCCGAGCATATCTCGTTCCTCGCACCGCTCGCCGATGTCGCCCACCACGCCAGCAGAAGCCTTGGCGCGAGCCCAACTGCTTCTAGACTACCCTCCGACGGCGGACAAGACCGACGAATGGAGGGCCACCATCCAGAGCCTCATCGGCTTCGCCAATGGCGACACTGCGCGGCAACCAAGCACTTCGCTGCCGCGGCAAGACTGCCGGACGCGAGCCGATGGCAACAGGACGGCTGGGGGTGCAACTTCCATGCACTCTCCGCCAAGAAGGCCAAGATTGCCGACTCACCGGATCCACCCCGACAGCGGCTCCACCGCGTCGTCGGATCCACGAGCTCGTCGCGACCAACGCCAAGTCCTGCACGAACGACAACAAGAAGACGCTCGTACCCGCATCGAGCGTCGAAGAGAAGCACGGTGTCAATCTGATCAGCGCGTTGGGCCCTCTGTCGACGTGCACGCGCCGGGGGAACCAGGCGACTTGCCATACGCGGTAGGTTGCCCTGCGTTCACCCATGAGCTGCGGCAGGTCTAGTGGCCCAACAAGAAAACTTCAAGCCAGACATACCGGAGAAGTACGACGGCAAGTCGCATCCGTCGGAGTTCCTCAGCATCTACACCATCGCGGTGCAGGCTGCCGGGGGACGAGACGACAAGATCCTTGCCAACTACTTCCCGTTGGTGCTCAAGCCCAACGTCAGATCCTGGCTCATGCACTTGTCGGACAACTCCATTTCTTCTTGGGCAGATCTGTGCCATCAGTTTGTCGGTGCCTTTACAGGCGGCCACAAGCCACACGGCCAAGAGAGCGACCTTCACCTGCTCGCCCAGAAGGAAGGAGAGTCCCTACGCAAGTTCATTCAAAGGTTCAGCCGCGTACAGCACAACATCCTAGATGTCCACCATGCCGCGGTCATCAGCGCGTTCCATCAGAACGTGCGAAACCGCAGGATGAGGGAGGAGATGGCGATGTGCAAGATCAGAGATGTCGCTGAGATTTACGCCCTAGCCGACAAGTGCGCGCGCACTGAAGAGGGGAGGAGGCTCCCCAGAGAAGATACAGGAGCAGGAGGATCAGACAGTGAGGATGATGCCCCGGCAAGGAAAGGCCGGCGGCGGAACAACAGAAGGAAGAAGGGCAAAGAAGTGCTAGCTGTCGAGCAGACCGGCAACGGAGGTGGCGCCAAGGAAACTAAGGATGGTGGCTCCGGCAAGGAGACCCATCCTGTGGCAGCCGCTGACAAGCAGGACAGCTCCGGCAAGCAGTATTGCAAGATCCACCGCACCAAGGGCCACGATCTTCAGAGTTGCAAGAAGGTTGAGCAGCTCGTCGAGCTGCAAAAAGCTGAGTACGAGCGACGCGACAAGGAGAAGGCCCAGGAAGGTGCTGGAGGAGCCGGCAAGAAACGCCCCGGCCGGGGAGGACGCCGCGGCAAGGCCAAGCAGCGGCAAGGAGATAGGCCTCCCCGTGGCCGCGACAAGGATGAAGACGACGACGATGATGAAGACATGGATGATGATGAAGCCGATGAACAGGAGTTTCACAAAGCCATAGAGGTTTTGTGCGTTGACGGCGGTGCCTCCCTGCATGCCTCACACCACCAACTCAAGCAGTGGATGAGGGAAGTGAATGCAGCGGAGCCGTCCGTGGAGTCACGCAAGCCTCTGAAATGGTCCAGCATGCCTATCATCTTCGATATTGAGGATCACCCTGATCGCATAACTGCGGTCGGGTGCTTGCCGATGTTGGTTTCACCAACCATCCGCAACCTCAAAGTCACGAAGATGTTAGTTGACAGCGGGGCCGGCTTGAACCTGATCTCCTCCGCTGTCCTCCAGAAGCTCCAGATCCCTGACAGCGAGCTCGAAGAGACCGGCGCATTTCAAGGAATCAACCCGGGAAGGAGCAAGCCGAAGGGAAAGATCACGCTGCCGGTCACATTTGGCAGCGAGCTGAATTTCAGAACTGAGAGGGTCACTTTTGACGTAGCCGATATTCCGTTGCCTTACAATGGGATCCTCGGCCGTCCTGCGCTCGCCAAGTTCATGGCAGCCTCTCATTATGCCTACAACGTACTCAAGATGCCAGGCCCGATAAGCGTTATCTCTGTCTCTAGCGACAAGAAAGATGCCCTTATCTGCGCCGACAAGATCTACCGGGATGCAGCAGCCGCAGCCGATCACAAGTCACTTGCCGCTGAAGCTCCCGGGGGGAAGAGGAAGACCAAGTCCGGTAAGAGCTTTGATGCCCACTCCGGCAAGCGCACCTCTTCGGAGTGCTGCGCTACCGTCGAGGATGCACCATCGAGCTCCACCGGCAAGTGTAAGGAGACGATGGCAGCTCCACCAGAGACCAAGAAGGTGTCCGCCAAGGAGGACGGCATTGGTGGTACCTTCACCATCAGTGCCACCCTTGATCCCAAATAGGAAAGCGCGCTCATTGCTTTCCTACGGGTGAATGTCGACGTGTTTGCATGGCAACCGTCTGATATCCCCGGTGTTCCCAGGAAAGTAATTGAGCACCACCTAGCCGTTTGTCCTCACGCGCGGCCCGTCAAGCAGAAAGTCAGGAAGCAAGCAGTGGAGCGCCAAGAGTTCATAGCAGAAGAGATCAGGAAGTTGGAAGCAGCAGGCCTTGTCAGAGGAGTGCTCCATCCCACGTGGTTGGCTAATCCTGTAGTCGTGCGCAAGGCTAACGGGAAATGGAGACTTTGCATAGACTTCACTGATGTCAACAAAGCTTGTCCCAAAGATCCATTTCCCTTGCCGCGCATTGACCAGTTGTTGACTCCACGGCCGGATGTGACTTGCTTTCATTTCTTGATGCATACTCAGGATACCATCAGATCTTCATGGCAGAAGAGGATGAGGAAAAAACCGCATTTATCACCCCTTGTGGTACATATTGTTTTGTACGGATGCCTTTCGGACTGAAGAATGCTAGTTCAATGTTTGCGAGGGTAGTCCATGTCGCTTTTGAGCCCTAGATACACAGAAATGTGGAAGCTTACATGGATGATATAGTGGTCAAGAGCAAAGACAGGGCTACCCTGATCCAAGATTTAGAAGAAACTTTTGCAAATCTGCGCAAGATCAACCTTAAGCTCAACCCCGAGAAGTGCGTGTTTGGAGTCCCTTCTGGCAAGCTTCTCGGGTTCTTTGTGTCTCAGCGGGGAATCGAAGCCAACCCCGACAAGATCAAGGCCATCGAGCAGATCAAAGCACCGAAGCGCATCAAGGATGTGCGAAGGCTTGCCAGTTGCGTGGCTGCTCTTAGCAGGTTTATCTCTAAGTCAGCTGAGCGCGCCCTACCGTTTTTCAAAATATTGAAAAGGCAGGTCCAATGAAATGGACTCCGGAAGGAGAGGCTGCGCTGCAGGACTTAAAGAGGTACCTGTCCTCCACTCCAATACTTGTCGCACCTAAGCCACAAGAGAAGTTGCTGCTGTATCTAGTGGTGACCAATCAAGTGGTTAGTGCTGCGTTAGTAGCGGAGAGGGAGGCGGACGATGAGCCCGCAACCACGGCAAGTGAATCCAGCGACAAGCAGGAGGCTTCTCCGACAAGCTCTGGTCCCGACAAAGATAGATCTGCGCAGGCATGCAAAGAGGTGCAGAAGAAGATGGTGCAGTGCCCAGTTTACTTTGTTAGCTCCCTTCTCCAGGGGGCTAGGTCAAGGTACTTTGGTGTGCAGAAACTGCTTTTCGGCCTCCTCATGGCCTCGAGAAAGCTGCGCCATTACTTCCAGGCATACGAGATAACAGTTGTCACTCGCTTTCCGCTGAAGAGGATACTGCAGAATCCAGAAGCAACAGGCAGGATTGTCGAGTGGGCACTGGAACTGTCAAGCTTTGGCCTCAAGTTTGAAAGCACTTCAACAATCCAAAGCAGAGCATTGGCGGAATTCATAGCAGAGTGGACGCCAACCCCAGACGAAGAAATTCCAGAAACGAGCATCCCCGTCAAGGAGACAAGCAAGGAGTGGCTCATGTACTTTGATGGTGCCTTTTCGCTGCAAGGCGCCGGTGCTGGCGTGCTGCTTATCGCACCCACCAGAGAGCACCTCAAGTACGTAGTCCAGATGCACTTTCCCAAGGAGCAAGCAACAAACAATACTGTAGAGTATGAAGGCTTGCTTGCCGGCCTCAGAATCGCAGCCGACCTTGGGATCAAGAAGCTCATTGTCAGGGGTGACTCGCAACTTGTCGTCCGCCAAGTGAACAAGAATTACCAGAGTCCGTTGATGGAAGCCTACGTTGATGAAGTGAGGAAGCTAGAAGAGCACTTTGACGGCCTGCAAATGGAACATGTTCCAAGGGCTTAGAATGACATTGCTGATGGCCTGTCAAAGTGTGCTGCACTAAAGTTACCTGTGGAACCAGGGATCTTTGTGCTCAAGCTGACTCAACCATCCGCTACACCGTCAACTGGACAGAGCAAGAAGAGGAAGTTGGTTGCTGGTGACTACTTTCCGGCAGAGCTTCCCGAAGCCGCCGCCAAGAAGGTCCCCAAGATCAACACCAAGAGTGCTGAGGAGCAGTCTGCTCCGGCCAGCCTTATGGTTTGTTCTGTTGAAGCAGACGCTCCCGACAAGTTTTGCTCCGGCAAGCTTGCCGGGGGGCATCACGCTCCGGCTGAACCACAAGTTCTTGCCGTAGAAGCAGATGTTCCCGCAGCAACAGATATGCCTTTAGTCCTTGTTGTCGAGCCGCAGGCTCCGGCATGGGCACAACAGATTGTCCATTTCCTTCAGACGGGAGAACTTCCCGAAGAGCAAGAAGAAGCGAAAAGAGTAGCCCGGCAATCAAGTATGTAGAGGTTTGTGGACAACACACTGTACAGAATAAGACTCAACGGTGTGAAATTGAAGTGCATTTGCCGGGAAGATGGACAACAGCTGTTGCCAGAGATACATGGAGGCATATGTGGTCACCACATTGGCGCAAGAGCACTTGCCGGCAAAGCTTTCCGGCAAGGTTTCTTCTGGCCGACAGCCCTCCAGGATGCAACTGCACATGTAACCAAGTGTGAAGCGTGCCAGTTCCATTCCAAGCAGATACACCAGCCAGCTCAAGCTCTCCAGACGATTCCTTTATCCTGGCCATTTTTGGTCTGGGAGCTCGACATCCTCGGCCCCTTCCCCCGAGCTGTCGGGGGCTTTGAGTTCTTGTACGTTGCAATCGACAAGTTCACAAAGTGGCCAGAAGTGGAACCAGTGAGGAAGGTGACAGCACAGTCAGCAGTCAAGTTCTTCAGGTCGATTGTTTGTCGTTTCGGGATTCCTAACAGGATCATCACCGACAACGGCACGCAATTTACGAGCCGCACCTTCATGCAGTATGTCCAGGATCTTGGCGCCAAGGTCTGCTTCGCTTCTGTTGCTCATCTGAGAAGCAACGGTCAAGTGGAGAGGGCAAATGTTGAAGTGCTGCGCGGGCTAAAGACCAGAACTTTTGACAGGCTGCGCAAGTGTGGAAGAAACTGGATCGAGGAGCTGCCGGTGGTTCTTTGGTCGATCAGGACGACACCAAATCGAGCCACTGGCCAGACACCTTTTGCTCTAGTCTATGGAGCAGAGGCAGTTCTCCCCATGGAACTCGTATACGGGTCGCCTCGAGTGCTCGCTTATGATGAGCTCGAGCAAGAGCAGCTGCGACAAGATGACGCGCTGCTCCTTGAGGAAGACCGTCTTCAGGCTGCTCTGCGAGCCGCTCGCTACCAGCAAGCTTTGCGTCGCTACCATAGCCGCAAAGTTAAGGCCAGAAGCTTCGAGGAAGGCGACCTTGTTCTTCGGCGTGTTCAGTCCGCCAAGAATTCCAACAAGTTGGCGCCGAAGTGGGAAGGCCCTTATCGGGTGAAACGAGTCACTAGGCCCAGCGCTGTCCGCCTTGAGACCGAAGATGGCATTCCGGTGAGCAACTCCTGGAACATTGAACATCTTCGTAAGTTTTACCCATAGGGCGCGGTTGTCGGAAGCTTTTCCGGCAACCACCTTTTG
The DNA here is from genome assembly GCF_002162155.2 of Triticum dicoccoides. Classification (NCBI taxonomy): domain Eukaryota; kingdom Viridiplantae; phylum Streptophyta; class Magnoliopsida; order Poales; family Poaceae; genus Triticum; species Triticum dicoccoides. Next base: position 330,875,382 of record NC_041381.1, read on the forward strand.
TACAAGTCTTGCCGCTGTTGCATGTAATCCTTTGTACAAAGCCGGGCGCAGATCCCGTGCATAAATAAAGCCCATGTGCTTCGCACAAATTTGTCGATTTCATGCATTTTCTCTTTTTTCGCATATGCAATCTGACACTTTGTACAGCACCAGACTCCGGTAAGCAGCGACGAGCCGCAAGGCTCCATATCATTACTTTCTTTTTCCATATCCTTCTCAGAGGAAAGAAGGTTCCCTCGCCCACAAGGTTTGCCAGGGGGAAGGAGGAGATAGTGGTGTGGACCAGGGCCGTTCAAGAAAGTTTTGCCTTGCCGGGAAGCAAACAACAGAAAAGCTAAGTTGCCAAAGTTCGAGCAATCAGTTTTTAAATTTTAAGTTATTTTCCTTGAACGACCGCGCTTTGTATGGAAAACCTCTGCGCGAAGGAACCAACTCGCAGCTAGTTGCGCCCTTACCTTGTTTCGAGTCCGCTCAAGAACTTAAGTGAGCTGCGACTAGTTGCGACAAGGTTGCTTGCCGGTAGCGGCCCCGCCAGCAGGCTGCTGAAGTTCCGCACTTGGCGCTCGCGGCAAGGGTTGTCTGGCCGGCAAGTTTCCCTAGAAAGCGTAGGGCAGAAACATACAAAGCCAAGAGTCGAGTAAAGGAAGTAACATAGCATTCATTACTTAAGATAGAGTTATATTACAAAAGTAACTTGTCGCGCCTCTAATAAAATGTTCCCATGACATGACTGGCAGCGGCAAGGAAAGAAGAAAACAGACGGCCTAATCTACGCGACCGCCGTCAACCCTCTTGACCTCGTTCACCCTGTTCACGATAGGTGCGACGAGGGCCTTGAGTGCGTCGAGATCACCGTCCGCCGGCAGCCTCTTGAGGACGTTGGTGAGGTTGAGGCCTGGGTTGCGGAAAGCCACCTTCACCAGCACCTTCTCCAGAACTCCGGCACAAATCGTGCACGACTCGTTGGCCAGCTGCTTTGGGATCCTTTCTCGGAGTTGCTGGAGAGCCGTCGCCACGCCCTTGAAGAACAGAGTGAGCTTGACGCTTGGTTGGAGGTTCTCGTCGGAGGGGTATCCGAAGCCTTCCACCCCCAGTTGCACCAGCTCCTCGTCGATGACCGCGGCAATGTTCACAAGGCCCTCCGTCCAGAGCTCCACAGTATCTCGGAGAAGATTCTGGGTCTCGATGGCCTTCGTCAACAGCGCCTCGTTGGCCTCGACTTCCTTCTTCAAGTCTGCCTCCCGCTTCTTGGCGTCGTCCAACGTTTCCGTCAGGGTGGCCAGCTTCAGCGCCAGATCGGCGTTGGAATCCTTGGCAGCGCTCAGCTCCTTGCCCTTCTCGGCAAGTTGGCCCCGCAGCTCACCATGGGCATGGGCGTCCTTCTCGCACTCCAGCTTGAGCACGGCGAGCTCTTCGCCGCCCGCCTTCAGATCTGCCTCCAACTGCTCCACCCTTACCTCCAATTCCTTCTTGGCCATTTCGGCAGCCGCAGTCGCATCCTTTGCTTCTTGGAGCGACCCGCCAAGAGCCTGTTCACGCACGGCAAGCTCCTCCTCGTAGCTGTTGAGGTTCACTTTCCGCTGAGTCAACTCGCCTTCTTGCGCCTGCAGCTTCTCACCGGCGAGCCGCTGCTGCTCTTCAGCTTCGGCCTTCTCGAGGAGGAAGGCCTTCCGCTCCTCTGCAAGCCGCTCCCGCTCCTCCGCCAAAGCCCGGAGAGTTTCTTGGCGGAGACCCCGGAGCTCCTCCGCGCACTTCTCTATATCCACACTCGCCTTCGCGACGAGCGCTTCCCGGGACTCCAACTTAGCTTGGCGGGCGCGGTAGAGCGCCAGCAGCCTCCGCAGCAACCGTTCCTCCTCAGGCTCGTCGCTGCTTCCCGGCACGTCGACGACCGACAACCCTGCGGAGGCGAGCACTTCCCCGTCCAGAGACTCTCCTTCCAGCGGTGCCCTGGAGCTTGACGCCCAGGGGAGCTTGATGAAGATGCCCTCGCCGGCTTTCAGATAGGTGACGGGCTGGGACTCCTCGGAGTCTGGTGCTGCGGCAGCGGCGGAGGGATCGGCGGTCGGTGCAGCGCCTGGAGCTCCTGCGGCCTCAGGGCCGTCAGTGCGATCGCCAGATCCCTCGCCGGCTCCCTCACCGGCAGCCCTGGCGGCCTCTTCGTCGGCGGGCACTTCAGCATCGGCTCCCTCTCCGGTGGCCGCGGCCTCGCTAGTATTGCCGCGCATGTTCTCCTCGCCGCCCGCTTCGGTCTCCATCGGGTCCGCGGAAGGTGGATCTGATGACCGAAGAAGAAGGAGAAATCAAACAAGCACTCAAGAAGAAAGATCAGAAGAAGAATGCAAGGGAAGTTTCGGGCAAGAAAAGTTACCTGTGCTGGGATCCACTGTCGCGGGTTCCACTACCGGAGGCTCGTTGGTGCCGCCCCTTGCCAGAGACTCCTCCCTTGCCGGAGACTCCTCTCTTGCCGGGGATCGTTCCCTTGCCGGGGAACGCTTCCTTGCCGGAGAGTCCGCCCTTGGCGGCATAGTCGAAGCAGACGACGAATCAGAGGTGATCACCACGCCCTCCTGATGAAGTTGTTTTGCTCCTGCGCAGACAAACCAGCAATCATATGTCAACAAAAGAAAAGAGCGACCGCACGCGCCCAGAAGCGGAAGATAAACCAAGTACTTACGCTGGGGGCTGCTCTGCGGAGTAGTGGCCTGATCCGGCAAGGTGATCTTGGGCGCGCCTCCTGCCGTCGCAGTGGGTTCGTCCTTGATGGTAACCACCGGAGTCTTGGCCCTCTTCGCCGCCCTCTGGACCAGTGTCCTGAAAAGGAAGGTCCAGGGTGGATCAGATCAGATACAAGACAAGAATAGCGAGTTGAAGAATTACAAGAACAACAAGGGAATCTTACTCTTCTTCTTCCTCCTCGTCGGAGCTGAGCGCGGAGAGGTCGAAGTTCGGCCCACCCCCGGCGCGACAAGGTGGAGGAGTGGGATCCCTTGGCTGCTTGGTGGGGACTGCGGCGGCGGCCTGAGACGGCCGTGACCCAGTTGCTGCCGCGGCGGAGCGCGTCGCGCGGCGCTGCGGCTGCTGGCTCACTTGCCGCCCTGCTGCGTCCCCGGCCTTGCGGAGGCGTCTTCTTGGCTGCGCTGGGGGCTGCGCTCGCGGCAAGCTCCTCGGAGATGGCGGGCCGCTCGCACCCTCGGCGGCCTCGCTCGATTCGGCGTCAGGCGCGGCGAACTCTCCTTCGTCTTCGGGCCACTCCCGCTCAGCAAGGCTCGTCGCCAATGCCGCGTCTGCTTCCTCCATAGTAAACCTGAATCCACCCGCGGCTGCGGCTGCCGCCGCCTCCTCCGCCCTGGTGGCGATGCGTTCCATCTTTTGATCGGTGGTGTCGCGGGTGAGGAGCTTCTTCTCGTCAGCATTGACTGCCACTTCCACTAGGCCGTCGAAGAATTGCTGCACGACCTCGTCGGCAGGTTCTTGCCAGGTGGGGATGATCCCGTGCGAATCGCACAATGGCATCATCGCGCAAATGCGGTCGCGCGAGGATTTGTTGCACAGAGGGATAACGCCTGCCAGCAATCTGAACCATTCGGGATGCTGTGGGTCGTGCTTGAATGTCTCCTTGAGTATCTCGTCAAGCTCAAACACGGTGAAATTGTAGTTAAGGCCCGGGCGCAACCTCATGATGTCTGACGGGCCTCCAAATTCCCAGGCCGATCTCCCCCTCGCCTGCAGAGGGGCGATGCGGCGGCGAAGATAATCTGCACCGACAGCGCCTACGGTCAGCCCGGCAAGTCTAAGACGCAGAATCCGAGTGGTGGCGATCTTCAGCTTGTCGTCGTCCGCGGACAGAGTGCTCCAGTCATTGCCACGCACTGCTGGGGTTTGGCGCAGAGCAGTGAACGGCTGCGGGTTCTCCTCTACGATCCAGCACCAATCGGCCCTCCACTCATCCCATTTGCTGTGGAGCTCCCCCTCCAGATAAGTCTCCTTCTTGCCAGCCCGCGAGATCCAGGCTATCCCTCTGGCAACAGTCTCTCCTCTCTCGACACGAGGCATAAAGAAGTGGCGGAAGAGGGCTACATTGGGGTGGACTCCGACAAAGTTTTCGCATAGATGGGCGAAAACTGCCATGGTCAAGACAGCGTTGGGGGTGAAATCTAGGAGGCGGAACCCGTAGGTGTTCATTATGTCACAGAAGAAATCCGAGAAGGGCGGGCAAAGCCCGCAGTAGAAGAAAACGGCAAAGAAAGGGTACCCGCCAACTGGAGTTTCTTGCGAAGAGACGGCGGAGAGTACCTTCGTGCGCGGATGCGCATGCGTCGCCGTCGCCCAGAAGAGGTAATACCAATCCCTCAGCTCCTTCGCGGTGAGCTCGGGGGGGGAAGGTAGCCCGCTCCTTCCGCAGCGCCTCGAGCCGCTGCGCTTCAGTCGACTTCACGGCCTTCGCAGCCGCGGTCTTCGCGGCCTTCCCCTTTGCGGCTTTCGGAGCCATGGCGGAGGCGGTGGGGGAGATTGACGGCGCAGGTGGTGGCGGCAGCGGCGGGGGCGGAGCGCTGCTCTCTTTCGGCTTTGGAAGCGGAGGGGAGCGGCGGAGATTTCAGAGAACTGCAGCAGTGAAATGGCGAAGGTGGGGGAACTGCCCCTGTCTCCCCTGCTTATAAAGAGGGGGGAAGCGAACGTTGCGCTTTTCCCGAATAAAGAACACCCCCACAATCTCTCCCACGACGCCGCAATCAACGCGTGCCGTTCGGGGGGAGGCGCGGTGGATGCGGAGTAGGAAACGGCACAACCAGGCCGCACGTGCCCGTGCCCTGTTTTGGGCCTGGCCCAACAGCGCTCGGCACCGTGTGTGGCCCAGGCCCGGGGGCTCCTGTCGGTGTACTAGAGTAGGGGTACCCTAGTACCCCGAACTTGTGCATGGGCAGTTGCAGCACCCCGCGGCAGGGCTCGCCAGGTCGCCGCCGAGACCCTCCATGGCTCTTCAGAAGACAAGACCCCGGCAAGAGGAGCTTGCCGGGAAGCCATTCAAGAACAAAGTATTCAAGATGAGAAGACAAGGCCCCGGCAAGAGGAGCCTGCCGGGAAGGCCAACCAAGGCATCTCAAGAACACTTGCTGTGACGCACCACGCGTCCCGGCAAGGCTCGGTGAGCGGCAAGCTCCCGGGCCCGACAAGGTAGCGCCCGCGGCAAGATGCTTGCCGCGGGAAGCGGTCGCTCCGCGCCCAGGCTCCAGCACATCCGCCAACGTGTCGCCCTGGGACCCTTGCAGGCACGCGTGGCGGAAGGCTGTGCAGCCAGCGGTGCGTGGTGGCCAGCGGCGCTGACACGAAGAAGCCATCGTGGCGAACGGTGGCGCCCCTAACGGTCGCTTTTGGCACTGTTTAGGCGATTCCGATGGGCATTCAATGCCCTTGTCCCCTGCCATCAGGGTTAGGTAGGATACACTGTGGCTACAGTAGAGGTAGCTGTACCTACCACATTCTTTTTCCATTTTTACCCCTCTAGCCTACGTTGCCACTTGTCGGTGACCCCTTGAGCATATAAAAGGAGGCCCATGCGCAACGTAGAAGGGGTTCGACTCATTCGAAGCTAGCACGCTCCCACGCTCGGTCTTGTAGCTCATCTCGCTCCCGAGCAAAAACACTCAATACAATCAACCAAGCAGCAGTAGGAGTATTATCTCTCCGGAGAGCTCCGAAGCTGGGTAAACTGCTCGTGTGCACTGCCTCGATCCGCTCTTCGTGCGACCTCCGCCCTCTGCCGAACCGAAAGGGGCTCGGTCCCCATAGGTGTTCGCGGATCAGTTTCCCCGACACCAGGCGTCGTTCAAGAAAGTTTCGCCTTACCGGGAAGCAAATGACAGAAAAGCTAAGTTGCCAAAGTTTGAGCAATCAGTTTTAAAATTTTTAAGTTATCTTCCTCGAACGACCGTGCTTTGTATGGAAAACCTGTGCGCGGAGGAACCAACTCGTAGCTAGTTGCGCCCTTACTTTGTTTTGAGTCCTCTCAACAACTTAAGTGAGCTGCGACTAGTTGCGACAAGGTTTCTTGTCGGTAGTGGCACCGCCAGCAGGCTGCTGACGTCCCGCACTCAGCGCTCGCGGTTAAGGTGCCTGCGCCGACAAGTTCCCTAAAAGCGTAGGGCAAAAACATACAAAGGAAGGAATCAAGTAAAGGAAATAACATAACAATCGATACCCAAAATAGAGTTATATTACAAGATAGCTTGTCGCAGCTCTAACAGATTGTTCTCATAACATGACCAGCAGCGACAAGAAAAGGAGAAAACGGGCGGCCTAATCTACGCGATCGCCCTCAACCCTCTTGATCCCGCTCACCTTGTCCACAATGGGTGCGACAAGGGTCTTGAGCGCTTCCAGATCAGCTTCCGGCGGCAAGGTCCTGAGGACGTTGGTGAGATTGAGGCCTGGGTTGCGGAAGGCCACCTTCACCAACACCTTTTGAAGAGCTCCCGCGCAGATCTTGCGTGACTCGTCGGCCAGCTGCTTTGGGATCTTCTCCCGGAGTCGCTGAAGGGCCGTCGCCACGCCTTTGAAGAACAAACTGAGCTTGGCGCTGGGTTGGAGGTTCTCATCGGAGGAATACCCAAGATTCTCCATCCCCAGCTGCGCCAGCTCCCTGTCGATGGATGCGGCAATATCCACGAGACCCTCCGTCCAGTGCTCCACATTCTCCCTAAAAGTGTTCTGGGTGACAGCAGCACTCGCCAGCAGCGCCTCCTCGGCCTTGATCTTCTCCTTCAAGGCCACCTCCTGCTCCCTGGCACCGTCCAGCGTCTTGGTCAAAGTAGTCAGCTTCAACTCAAGATCTGCGTTGGAGTCCTTGGCAGCGCTAAGCTCCTTGCCCTTCTCGACGAGATGACCCTGCAGCTCGCCAAGGGTGTAGGCGTCCTTCTCGCGCTCATGCTTGAGCGCGGCAAGCTCTTCACCACTCGCCTTGAGATCGGCCTCCAGCTGCGCCACCTTCGTCTCCAGCTCCTTCTTGGCGGCCTCGGCAGCTGCGGCAGCATCCTCTGCTTCCTTGAGAGCCCCGCCAAATGTTTGCTCGCGCACAGCAAGCTCCTCCTCGTGGCTGTCAAGGTTGACCTTCCGCTGCGCCAACTCGCCCTCCCTCGTAGACAGCTCCTCGGCGGCAAGCCGCTGTTGCTCTTCAACTTCGGCCTTCTCGCGGAGGAAGGCTTTCTGCTCCTCGGTGAGTTGCTCCCGCTCCTCTGCCAGGGACCGGAGAGCTTCCTGGTTGACACCCCGGAGCTCCTCCGCGCGTTTCTCGATGTCCACTCCCGCCTTCGCAACAAGCGCTTCTCGGGATACCAGCTTGGCCTGTCGAGCGCGGTAGAGCGACAATAGCTTCCGCAGCAGCCGCTCCTCCTCAGACTCGCCGCTGCTACTGCTTGGCGCATCGACCAGCGTCAGCCCAGCGGAGGCGAGCACCTCTCCATCCAAGATTTCTCCTTCGACCGGCGCTCTGGAGCTTGATGCCCAGGGGAGCTTGATGAAGACGCCATCGCCGGCCTTCAAATAGGCGCCGGGCTGGGGCTCTTCGGAGCCTGATGCTGCAGCAGCGGCGGAGGGATCGGCGGTCGGCGTAGCGCCTGACGCTCCTGCGGCCTCGGGGCCGTCAGTACGATCGCCGGACCCCTCGCCAGCTTTTGCGGCGGCGGCTTTGGCGGCCTCTTCGCCGGCAGGATCATCAGCGTCGGCTGCTTCTTCGGTGGCAGCGGCGTCGTCGGTGTTGCTGCGCGCGTTCTCTTTGCTGGCGACCTCGGTCTCCATCGGCTCCATGGCAGAGGGATCTGACGGCCGGAAAAAGGAGAAAAGTCAAGCAAATATCCAAAAAGAAAATCAGAAGAAGAAGAACCCAAGGGAAGTTTTCAAGCAAGAGGATTACCTGTACTAGGTTCTACAGTCGTGGTCTCCGCCATAGGGGGATCGCTGGTGCTGTCCCTTGCCGGAGAACTCTCCCTTGCCGGAGACTTCTCCCTTGCCGAAGAACGCTCCCTTGCCGGGGAATCCTCCCTTGGCGGTGTAGTCGAAGCGGATGGCATGTCGGGGGCGGCTTCCGGCCGCTCCTGGTGAGGCTGTTCTGCTCCTACACAAACCAATAGTCGGATGTTAGCAAAGAAAGAACACCCATGCGCGCCTAACAGCGGGAAGTAAACCATATATTTACGCTGGGGGCTGCGCTGGGGGCTGCTTTGGGGGATAGTTGCCGGGTCCGGCAAGGTGATCTCGGACACATCCCCTGCTATCGCGGTGGGTTCGTCCTTGATGACAATCACGGGGACCTTGGCTCTCTTCGCCACTCTCTGGGACAGAGTCCTGAAAAGGAATGAGTTCGGAGTAAAGCAAATCAGATACAAGACAAAACAGCAAGAATTGAAGAACTGCAAGTATAGCAAAGAATCTTACTCTTCTTCTTCCTCGTCGGAGCTGAGCGCGGAGAGGTCGAAGTCCGGCCCACCTTCGGCGCGACGAGGCGGAGGAGTAGGTTCCCTTAGCCGCTTGGCGGGGGTAGTGGCGGTGGTCTGAGACGACCCGGTTCCGGCCGCCGCTGTGGCATGAGAAGCGGCAGGAGCAGAAGCGGTGGTCTGGGAGGACCCCGCTCCAGTTGCCGCAGCGGCGTGAGGTGCTCCCGCGGCAACAGTGCTTGCCACGGTAGAGCGTGTTGCGCGGCGCGGCGGCTGTTGACTCGTCTGCCGCCCCGCTACGTCCCCGGCCTTGCGGAGTCGCCTTCTTGGTGGAGCTGGGGGCTCTGCTTGCGGCGAGCTGTCTGAAGATGAGGAGGAAGAGGAGTTGGTCTTCAACAAGCCGCTCGCACCCTCGGCGGGATCGCTCGACTCGACTTCAGGCCTGGCAAGCTCTCCCTCGCCGGCAAGCTCGTCTCGCTCGGCAAGGCTTGCCGCCTCTGCTGCCTCTGCCTCCTCCACGGTGAATCCAAACTCGCCCGCGGCAGTGGCCGCCGCCGCCTCTTCCAGCCTAGTGGCGATGCGCTGCATCTCCGCGTCGGTGGTGTCGCGAGTAAGGCTTTTCTGTTCATCGGAGCGGACCGGCACTTCTACCAAGCCGTCGAAGAACTCTTGCACGACGTCGTCTGCAGGCTCTTGCCAAGTTGGGACAATCCCATGCGAATCGCACAGCAGCATCATTGCACGGATGCGGTCGAGCGAGGAATTGTTGCACAGCGGAATGACATCCTTCGGCAACCTGAACATTTCGGGATGTTGAGGGTCGTGCTTGAACAGTTCCTTGAGCATCGCGTCCAGTTCCAGGACAGTGAAGTTGAAGTTGAGGCCCGGGCGCAGCCTCATGATATCCACCGCGTTCTGGAACTCCCAGGCGGGTCTCCTCCTCTCCTGCAGGGGGGCGATGCGGCGGCGAAGAAAATCTGCGCCAACGGCACCTACAGTGAGCCCGGCAAGCCTGAGGCGTAGGATCCGGGTGACGGCAATCTTCAGCCTATCGTCTTCCTGGGCCACGCTGCTCCAATCGTTGCCGCGCGCTACTGGGGCTTGGCGCTCGGAGGTAAACGGCTGCGGGTTCTCCTCGACGATCCAGCACCAGTCTGCTCTCCATTCCTCCCACTTGCCACGGAGCTCTCCCTCCAGATAAGCTTCTTTCTTGCCAGCTCTCGAAATCCAGGCGATTCCGCCGGATAAAGGCTCCCCTCTCTCAACTCGTGCATAAAGAAGTGGCGAAAAAGAGCTACATTTGGATAGACTCCGACAAAGTTTTCGCAGAGATGTGCGAAAACTGTCATGGTCAGAACGGCATTGGGGGTGAAGTCAAGGAGGTGGAACCCATAGGTGTTCATAATGTCACAGAAAAATTCAGAGAAAGGCGGGCAGAGCCCGCAGTAGAAGAACAACGCGAAGAAGGGATATCCATTCGGAGCCCGTTCCGAAGCGGCGGCTGAGAGTACCTTCGTCCGCGGATGCGCTCGCGTCTCCATCGACCAGAAGAGGTAGTACTACTCCCTCAGCTCCTTCGCGGCGAGCTTGGGGGGGAAGGTTGTCCGCTCCTTTCGCAGCGCCGCGAGCCGCTGCGCCTCGGTCGACTTCACGGCCTTCCCCTTGCCGGCTTTCGGAGCCATGGCGGAGGTGGTGGGGGAGATCGATGGCGTTGGTGGTACTGGTGGCGATGGGGGGCGGAGTGCTGCTCTCTTTCAGCTTTGGGAAGAAGGGGGGAGCGGCGGAGATTTTTGAGATTGGAATAGCAACCAGCGAGATGGGCGAACTGCCCCTGTTTCCCCTGCTTATAAAGAGGGAGGGGGCGGACGTTCCGTCTTTCTGAATAAAGAACCACCCACGATCTCTCCCACGACGCCGCATTCGACGCGTGCCGTTCGGGGAGGGCGCGGTGGATACGGAGTAAGATACGGCGTAACCCAAGCCGCGCGTGCCCGTGCCCTGTTTTGGGCCTGGCCCAACAGCGCTCGGCACCGTGTGTGGCCCAGGCCCGGGGGCTCCTGTCGGTGTACTAGAGTAGGGGTACCCTAGTATCCCGAACTTGTGCACGGGCAGTCGCAGCACCCCGCGGCAAGGCTTGCCGGGTGACCGCCAAGGTCCTCCGTGGTTCCATTGGAGCCATTCAAGAACAAAGTATTCAAGCCAAGGAGACAAGACCCCGGCAAGAGGAGCTTGCCGGGAAGGCCAACCAAGGCATCTCAAGGAACTTGCCACGACACGCCACGCGTCCCGGCGAGGCCCGGTGAGCGACAAGCTTCCGGACGCGACAAGATAACGACCGCGGCGAGGCGCTTGCCGCGGCAAGCTACCACTCTGTACCCGCGCTCCAGCACATCCACCAACGTGTCGCCCTGGGACCTTTCCAGGCGTGTGTGGCAAGAGGCTGAGCAGCCAGCGGTGCGCGGTGGCAAGCGACGCTGACAAGATTGCCATCGTGGCAAGCGGTGGCGTCCCTGACGGTCCCTTCTTGCACTATTTGGGCGACGCAGACATGCATTTAATGCCTTTGTCCCCTGCCATCAGGGTTAGGTATGATACACTGTGCCGGTAGTTGTACCAACCGCAACACTTTTCCATTTTTACCCTTGTCTGCGTTGCCACCTGTCGGTGACCCCTTGAGCATATAAAAGGAGGCCCATGCGCAACGTAGAGGGGGGTTCAAAGGAAGAAAACACTCATGCTCGGTCTCGTTAGTAGCTAGTGTGTACTGTAGCACTCAGCGCTCCCGAGCAAGAACTCAATACACTCAGACATGCAGCAGTAGGAGTATTATCTCTCCGGAGAGCTCCGAAGCTGGGTAAACTGCTCGTGTGCTTCGCCTCGATCTGCTCTTCGCGCGATCTCCGCCCCCCGCCGAACCGAAAGGGGCTCGGTCCGCCGGTCCCATAGGTGTTCGTGGATCAGTTTCCCCGACAATAAGTTCTAAACGCAGTTTTGTGAACATCTTCAGGTTTCATTCTGATTTGATGATAACCAGATTTCAAGTCCAATTTGCTGAAGATAGCTGCTCCATGCAACTCATCTAGGAGGTCCTCTATGACAGGTATAGGGAACTTGTTTTTAACTGTTTGTGCATTCAGTTTTCTGTAGTCTATACATAATCTCCAGGTTCCTCCTTTTTTTCTGACAAGGATAGCAGGAGAAGCATATGGGCTCATGTTGTGCTGAATTATGTGCCTGGAAAGCAGCATTTGAATTTGCTGTTCCATCTAATTTTTCTATAAATGAGGGACTCTGTATGGTCTCACATTGGGGGGTATGGCATCTTATTTAAGAGGTATAGTGTGGTCACACTCTCTGATGGGTGGCAGATCAATTGGTTCTGTGAATAATTCCTTGTATTGTTCCAAAACTGGCAAGAATTCTTCTGTTATCTTTTGCTCAGGCTGAGCAACTATACAACTGTAGTTACTGACTTGAGTCATAAACTGAAGACTCATTGCAAAACCCACTGCTCCCTGTGAACACAATTTCTCTGTTTTTTCGGCAGAAATGAGCTTGGGTGGTTGTGCAACTGTACAATCTGCAAATCTTACAGAGTATTTCTTGTCCTTGTTTATAGTGACAGTTCTTCCATCAAAGTCCATTGATAGAGGGCTGTGCTTTTTCAGAAAATCACACCCTAAAACAATATCATAGCCCTGTAAATCCAGCACTGTTAGATCATTCGAGAATTCCTCAGTGTATATTCTGAAATTTGTGTTAGGAGCAACAGCTCCTGAATTTAGTGAGCCACCACCAGCCACTGTCACTTTTTGAGTGGGGGTATTGACCAATTGACAGTTAGCCTTCAGAGCAAATTTGAGGTCAATGAATGTATTTCTGTTACTTGTATCTATTAGGGCTACTCCTTTTCTGCCTCCCAGAAGAATGCTCACTGCTATAGTGGATTCAGAGGAGTCCCCTGATACAACTTGTGCAAAAATATGCATGCATTTATCTGTTAGCTCTGTAAATTGTCCTTCCACAGTTAGTACTGCTAGTTGTGCTTCTTCTTCAGGGGATGTATCTTCAGATTCATGTTCACTAGCAATAGCATGTAGTGCAGGGGATTGTTTGCACTTATGACCAGGGACCAAAGGTCCACTGCATCTCCAACAAACCCATGGTTTCCTTGTAGCTGCTGCTGGTGGAGGAATTTGTAAGTTAGGAGCTAGAGGAATAGTAGCTTTAGACTGTCCAGAATGAGCTTGAGACTGTTTTTCTTGGTGGCTGAGGTATGACTGATATTTTGCCTGCAATCCACTTTCATAGTCTCTGGCTAGCCAATATGCCTGGCTGAGAGTTGTAGGTCTTTGTGGTCTCAAATTACATCTGATGTTGGGTTTTAATCCATTGACAAAGCTCACTATGTAGTAGTTTTCTTGCAAGTATGGGTGTTCATCTCTAACCACTGCCATCACTTCTTGAAACTTATCAGTGTAAGCAGCTACTGACAAAGTGTTCCGTTTCAGATTATGGAATCTTTCCAGTATCTCATAGATGCTTGATTCTGCAAACCTGTCACACAATGCTCTGCAAAAATCTAGCCAGGGCAACCTGTTGTTTTCCATTCTGGCACTTCTTACCCAGTTATCAGCTCTCCCAACAATGTAAGTCAATGCTAAATCCACTTTGCACTCATCAGGAGTTTGAGCAAGTTGGAAATATTTGTTGACCTGTCTGATCCATCTGAGTGGGTTATCCCCATCGAAGGTAGGGAAATCTATCTTTGGTCCTTTGGAAATTCTCTTCATAAACTACATCGCTCTGTCAGTTTGGTGTTGTGTTGTAGTACTGATTGCTGGTGGTGTTTGCTGACTTGCACTTCTGCCTGTCAAACTATTCAGCAGTTGCGTTTGCTGTCCCGGTGGTGTGACTAGTCTTTCTCCCATGGAATTAGTTGTGTTGGCGCTGGATCCGGCTGGGTCTGTGGTTGTATGCTGGGTTGAACAACCTAGGAAGCAGACCCTTGGGGAACAGGGGAGGGAGGGTGGGGATTCTCCGCTCGGATTTCACGCAGGATGGCAAAGATGTCTTGCTAAACCTTGGAGTTGTTCTCGACCAAGAGCTCTACCTTTCCCAACTGTTTTTCCAAGGATTCGACTGTCTGAAGACGTGTGTTCACCTGATCGATCTGATCTTGCATATTGTCCTGCTTCAACCCCAGCGCAGTCAGCTCAGTCTGCAGAGCCTCGAGTTCGTCTGAGATCACGTCCATGTGCTTGGTTCGGGTGGGCATGGTGACCCGCACGGCTCCGGAATTTTACAGCGGAACGAGTCCGAAACCCTCGCCGGTGACCTCTTCCTACCGCCGCCAAAGCTCCACGTCGCTCGCCTCCGATGCTGCACAAACAAGGGATGCGCTATGGAATTTTACCACGGCGGAATTGTTCTGACCGCAACCGAGTTTCTCCCCAATTTGCAGCCGAACGATGCCTACTCCAGGCCGCCTCCGATCTGATGGACTACACCGCCGCTGGGACCCGACACCGAATTTGGGGGATTTTACGAGAGATCCCAACCCCAGTTCGTGGTTAGATCCGATTCGCCTCCGACGATTCACTGGCTCATGGTACCAATTGTCAGGACTGCAATACTCAACAACACCACGATTTACTCGAACTAGCCTCGCTTGTATTATCTCAGAATTCGGAATTATAGATAAGGGGGTTCAGATCGAGGATCTGCCCAATTTCTACCAAGTACGCTAGGGTTCTATGGGTAAGCTAGCTATTACACTTGGAGAAGGGGAAAGATGATTTCCAGATTGGTGGACGAGGCCTTTATGGCTGGGAGCAGGTGATGATGGCGTGGAACGGAAGGAGTCGTTCCGTCACTGTTACTGTCAAGCTAGTGGCGGCAACGCGTGACGGTGAACAGGAAGCGGGAGACCCGTCGATGGTCAGTTAACTCATTTGATCCCAGTCATCCGATTCATAGAGACTAAACTCTATTTCTTCAGAGCTAGTGTCGCGTACTTCAGTCAACATGAACAGTCTGTCAGGGTCCTGACACCACACCATCGGCATCATAGTGAGCAGCTCCTTCCTATCCCCCTCGCCCCGCTGTCGATCTGTCACCATAGACCCGTGCCCGCTCGAGGCCGCCATGGCGGAGTTCCGCGTACGCACACATCCACTCCTGGCCCTGCTCGTGTTGCTCCTCCTGCCGTCGCCCGTCGCGCGTGACCACGCACGCGCTCATCCGCCCACACACGCCCGCGGTCGCGCCGTGCCTACTGCTGCTCGCCTGCTCTTGCTCCCCTACTTCGCTTGGCCGCGCTCTGCGTGCCTCTCTGTCGGGCTCCACTGCGCCTAGGGTCACGTCTTAGCCGCCCTCACCTATGCACGCGTGCCCGTGGGCCGCGCCCAGCCCCTCCTCCCTCCGCTGCTGTGCTCCCGGCTACTGCTGCTGCTTTTGCTTTGCTGCTACTGCTACTGTTTTGCTGGTACTCTTCCCGCTGTTGTTGCTTCTTGCTGAGCACCGGCCGCCGTTCTTGCCGCTTGCTGCCGCTGGACTGGTGCCTGTTGTCGATGCTGCGCTGCTGGCTCTGCTTGGCTGCTCTGCTTCTGCTCTACTACTGCGCTGCTCGCTGCTCCTGCGCTATGCCTCAGCCATAGCCATGGCCGAGAGATGTGTGTTGTGCGTGTGTGGGGCCGGGTAGTGCTATAGCCAGGCAAGGCCATCCCAATTAGTTGGGCTAATTTGTTTTACTTAGGGGTGAATTAGTGTTACGTCAACTAATGTGTCCATGGCAGGTGAACCCACTGCTAATTAAAGTGCTAAGTTAATTTAAAAATATCTCAGTCCATGACAACTGGGCCCCGCTTGCACTATTCCCCTTTGACTGGTCAACATTGACTGCTGACTAAGCAGTCAACTAGGCCCCATTGTCAGCCACACATGTGCACTGCTGGGTACACTCACTATGTACCCATAGCATTTTGTCCTTTATTTTCGAATTAAATTAAATTCCAAAATATTGCTAAAAACTTTGAAAAATCGTAGAAAATAATCCGTAGCTCCGATGAGTATACTTTGTACATGAAAGTTGCTCAGAACGATGAGACGAATTCGAGTACGTGGTCTGTTTGTCAGCTAAACATTCCTAGCATAGCGAACATGCAAGATTTCACCTCCCGTTCATTTGTCCGAAAACACAAAACACCGGGAATACTTTCCCGGATGTTTCCCCACTTCATGGGTATCACCTACTACTGCGTTAGGTCACCTCTAGCACCACGCATTGCCATGTTATGCTTTGTGATACTTTGATTTCTCTGTTATTTATGGTCTTCCCCCTCCGTTACTTCTTTTCGGTAGACCCCGGGACTGCGGGCGACCCCCTGTTCGACTACGGTGTTGACGACCCCTCCTTCTTGTCAGAGCAACCAGGCAAGATCTCCCCCCCCCTTGATCACCAGATATCGTCTATTCTTTCCTCTACTACTTGCATTAGAGTAGTGTAGCCTATTACTGTTCTCGACTAATCCTATTCTGTTGCATAGCCTGTTATTGTTACTACAATTGTTGATACCTTATTTGCAATCCTAAATGCTTAGTGTAGGATGCTACTTTATCATATGTGGCCCTACATTCTTGTCCGTCTTCCATGCTATACTATCAGGCCATGATCACTCGGGAGGTGATCACGAGTATATACTATACATACTTACATACTATACAGATGGTGACTAAAGTTGGGTCGGCTCGTAGAGTACCCGCGAGTGATTCACGGATTGGGGGCTGAAAGGACATTTGTCCCGATGGTCCTCTGTGTGGATCTTTGTGGCGGAGCGATTGGGCAGGTTGAGACCACCTAGGTGAGAGGTGGGCCTGGCCCTGGTCGGTGTCCACGGTTACTTCAAAATAACACGCTTAACGAGATCTTGGTATTTGATCTGAGTCTGGCCACTGGCCTATACGCACTAACCAACTACGCGGGAACAGTTATGGGCACTCGGCGTCGTGGTATCAGTCGAAGCCTTCTTGACGTCAGCGACTGAGCGGCGCGCGACGGGTTGGACCGCGTAATGCAACTTCCTTCGTAATGGAGGTTGCTAGGTCTACTCACCGGCCGCCCTCGCAACATGTAGGTGTGCAATGGGCGATGTGCCCAGACCCCTGCATGCATAGGATTTAGACTGGCGTGCTGACCTCTCTGTTGAGCCTAAGTAGGGCTGCAACGTGTTGATCTTTCAAGGCCGGGCATGACCGAGGAAAGTGTGTCCGACCAGAGGGATCGAGCGTGTTGGGAAATGTGGTGCACCCCTGTAGGGAAGTTTATCTATTCGAATAGCCGTGTCCCTCGGTAAAAGGACGACCCGGAGTTGTACCTTGCCCTTATGACAACTAAAACTGGATAGTTAATAAAACACACCCAAACAAGTTCTAGAGACAACCCGGTGATCGCTTTCCCACAGGGCGACGAGGGGAGGATCACAGGGTAGGATTATGCTATGCGATGATACTTGGTGAACTTACCATCTACTCTCTTCTACATACTGCAAGATGGAGGCTGCCAGAAGCGTAGTCTTTGATAGGACTAGCTATCCCCCTCTTATTCTGGCATTCTACAGTTCAGTCCACCGATATTGCCTCTTTACACAGATACCCATGCATATGTAGTGTAGATCCTTGCTTGCGAGTACTTTGGATGAGTACTCACGGTTGCTCTGCTCCCTCTTTTCCCCCTTTTTACTCTTCTTCTCGGATGTCGCAACCAGATGTTGGAGCCCAGGAGCCAGACGCCACTGTGGACGACGACCCCTACTTCACGGAGGGTGCCTACTACTACGTTCAGGCCGCTGACGACCAGGAGTAGTTGAGGAGGATCCCGGGCAGGAGGCATGCGCCTCTTTTGATATGTATCCCAGTTTGTGCTAGCCATCTTATGGCAACTTGTTTAACTTATGCCTGTACTAAGATATTGTTGCTTCCGCAGACTCGTTTATGTTTGAGCACTTGTATTCGAGCCCTCGAGGCCCCTGGCTTGTAATATGATGCTTGTATGACTTATTTTACTTTTGGAGTTGTGTTGTGATATCTTCCCGTGAGTCCCTGATCTTGATCGTACATGTTTGCGTGTATGATTAGTGTACGGTCAAATTGGGGGCATCACAAGTTGGTATCAGAGCCTACTGCCTATAGGAATCCCCCTTCCACACTCCTTGGCCGAAGTCGGGTCTAGTCACTACAGAACTTTTATGAACATGGTTGTGTGTCTTACGGGCCCACATCACCATTGGGTGGTATTAGGATCTTTTATTCCTCGCCTACACTCAGGGACTCTGATCTCTCTTTATTCGGGTTAAATGATTTTCAAAAATCTAACTTTAGGTTCTCAAAAATACTTTTCCCGGAGAGCCTGCACCAGAAGATTTTGAAGATACTCTCCGATATTCTCTCGAGACCTTGTGCCTGTTGCTTTTGCAATTCTCTACCACCAAAATATCCCTATGGATAAATACATACACCTGCCGTTCTTACCTTTAATCCCAGTTGATCTTGTTATTACCAGATACCCCGAAATTCTCTCTATTGCTCCGAGAAAACTTTGTGCCTACTGCCTTGCAGTTCTAAGCCACCTGAATACCCCTACGGATATTTTCTTGCACCTATCGAGTATGCACTCATCCCCAGTTGATTCATGTGTTTCACAAAAGTCTTCGGAATACCATTCAATCTTCCGAAAATCCTCAACAACCTATTGCTTTTGAAATTCTTGCTTGCTTGCATTATGAATAATTCTATAAGTCTGCTAATCTTATTGGCATCCTTTGCCATTATCATTTTGAGTCCGCTGATTCAATATGTTGCGAATGCTCGCAATCCTCAATCGGGTCCTAGAATTCATCCTTTCGGCTCAGACGTCATTTTAAAGATGAGCTGGATCTCAACCAATCAAATGGCCATCGATTGTACCCCTAAGCCTACTCAACTTATTCACCCTTAATCAGAGCGTTTGCTTCTGATCCCTTGAATTGAAAATCATAGTTCCTTTGCATTTGAGCTTTGAATTAGTCAGTTGTTTCTATGATCCAATGCCTTTGCATTGTTTCTTCCTCTGGTTGTGTGCCGATGCTCATATCAGCTCCATTATGGATTGTTTGATTCTTTGTTGAATTATCATCCGACAGCGTCATTTGTATACAAAAACCTCAAGAAATTCTTCCCCGATACATAATTCCTTTGGTAAATTATATCCTCTACTTTAATAACCATGCTCTACTTTCGAGCTTGGGTTATTTACTCCTAAAAAGTTTTTGGTATATATTCCTAAGATGCACCGATGGGTTGAACCTATGCCTTTCCTAATTTGTGTGAACCCGAAAGATTTCATGGGTTGTAATCATCTGGTATTTCACCAGGTAAACCTTTCAACACTAATGCCATTCACGAAACGATAAGTGAATGGAAGGTTATACATTGAAGAAGTGGGAGTTGACCTTGAACCTTGTGTTCATGCCCGTGGACACGATGTATATCCTATCATAGAAGCTTCTTGTAATAATAAATATTTCCTTGATATAATATCATCTGGTATCTGTGAATTGATCCTTTGCAATCATGGTTCCGACAATATTTTCTCTTTGATTCCGTTCCTTAGGCAAGTGAAAACACTTGCCTTCTACAGATCAATATGCTAGCCCAACCTCTATTTTGATCTACCCTCGAGTATTACCCCCGGTATCTCGAGGATATCAACCCATTTCACTACATGTTATGAATTTCTGATGAAGTAGTAACTTTTTTTGTCATAGTCACTCCATGGGTTCTGGGTTGTCGTCAACCGAGAGCACCGATTAGTGAATCAAATCAACATTGTGATTCAGTACTCCTAGTACTTTGTTGTTGAGAAGTTTAATACTCCCTCACGTCATTCCTTGCCTGATCGGCTACACCATTATCGTGCTAATTCTAAATGTGCTGCCTGGTCCTTCCCGAAGCACAAATTTTGATGATGAGTTAATCTTACGTCGATCCTCCTCGTCATATCATTTCTCCTTGAATAGCAAACCTGATTTCGAGTTTGTCTCGTACCTGTGGTTCCAATAACCTTCCGCTTCATCATTTCTTTGACTTGATGCCATCACCGATCAATTACATCTTCATGAAATCGCTCGACAAATGTGTCGTGATCACCATCAACATTTTGAGCTCTCCAGGATATCAATTGAATTCATGATGAGAAATACCATCCTTGCCCTCGATGAATTGTGTTATCATCGATCACTTTAGTGTCTTCCCTCCAACACAAACTTGTTTGTGTGTAGTGTTACAGCTTGAGTTCCTTGCAATCCAGTATTTTTTCTTCTTTACCTTGGAGTATTACCATCTTTTATGTCAAGAATGTCATGAGCATTTCACCACCTCTTAAGAATTCTTGATACAGGTAATACTTCTCGCCATCTACATTCATTTCTTGGTCCTCGTGTTGTTTCTAACCGGAATACCGACAAATGGACAATGATGTGTAAAATTCAAAACTTCTATCAACCCGATTGCTTGTAATTTAATGAACGATAGTTTCATTCTTTGTGTATTGGTTATTGAATCACCATTCTAACATTGATCATGCTACCTAGGCCCATATTTTGGGTGCACCTTTCAACTAATGTTTAATTGTGTATGATTTCCTGAGCATACCTCATAATATCATTTGAACAAATGTTATCTCCTTGTTCACATAATTGTGGAAATCCACATTTTTAGAAAGCTTGATGAATTATCGCTGAGATCATCAGCCACCTCCTCATCCTCTCCTAGGTTTAATGATGAACACATGTTTTGGAACTCGCTTCCATAGTTCATTTCCCGAGAATCTTACAATGTCATCTCGACAATTTCTGTTGCACCTTCTTCTTAGGCATCCTGAGTGTGACCTGACACCAATCAGATCTGAATCTCGGTCAGATATTATGGTTGGAACATATTTTCAAGAGTTATAACATTGATCTTCATATGACCCGGTAAGGTGATGTCATGCCTAGCACACCTGGCCGGAGGACCTAGTGTTATAGTTTCCTGTTAGCAAGGTTAACCATTCTTCCATGAGTAAATTCAATGAATTGTTTTATAAGATTTTCCTGATGGATCCTTTGTGTATCCAAAGTTTGACCCTTGCTTGAAGACCATGCCAATGCTATCTCGGAGCATGTCTGTGGTACTCTGATCTTCAATAAAAACATTGGAAGCACGATGCTAAATTTTCTGTATCAATTATCCAAACACCGCTGTATGGGTAAACTTCATAAAACCTTGCCCCTTCGTATGAATGGCTACATACTTGGAGCCCTATCATACATATCTTGTTGTGTCTTTCCTTGGGATGATATACTCGAAGACTTGAGTATAACACATTTTGCTTTCCATTGTTCTGATTAGATTAATAATCACATTTTCCTTTCCATTGTTTTGTTTATCCTTTCTTGTAATCTAACTTAAATAGTTAAAAAAATCCCTGCTTATGTAAACACCTCGGTGTACAACTCTGTCAGTAGGACCGCGTTACTATTGTTGATAACATTCTGGTAACCATCGATGGATGAGAACTTTGCCTATTGGTCTGCCTTGTTCAATGAGTAGGAAGATGGTTCTCTTCGTCCCTCGCCCTTGGTACCGACATTGCTAACATAATTGACAGGCTATCCTCTGACATGCCTTGCTTACCTGATCGTACAAGACGTCACCGTCCTTCCTACTTTAAACCCACATGGTGGGCCCATAACCCATAGTTCCACAGGATCGAAACCTGACTCTCATGTACATCTCCCTGTTCCCAAAGTTATTCCTCGTGCATGGCCTCGTATGTAATTCACGAGCCAGCTTCCGTGTGATCATCAATTCTCGTATTAAACACAATACTTATTCCCGTTGTTCTAAACCCCTTTCACACTCTGTTTCAGGCAACGAACGATTGTCTATCCGCTTGAAACTTCCCATGATACCTCCTTACTTTGCTCTTGATATTTTCTTAAATTTCAATTCGAGAGATACTTTCGCCACCTTCCCCAATGTTATCGGCCAGATAGTCGACCTTGCAGATATTCATTCTCCTGGAATACCCTTTACTCTTTGGCAAGTACAATAGAGTTCCCGAAGAAGGATGTCGACTTCATCATGATGACCTGAAGCAGAGAAATGAAGACATCAACGTAATGGATCGACCTCTTCAATAAGAGCAACCAAGACCGAGAAGAATCGTTAGAATTTCGAAACCTAGTCTTTCCCCCTTACTCCACGCCTTAAATCTCGGGACGAGATTTCTTGTAGTGGAGGAGAATTGTGACGTCCGGATAATTAAGCTACAGTAACCCTCTACTAATGATGCCACATCACCATGATTACTATTGTTAATCTTGCGATGATTCAAGTCCCATTCAAAATCACATTTAAAATAAAGTTAAACAACAAAAGTTTTCAAACATTAAAAGTAAAATGTTTGATGTGTTGCAAATATTCAGTAGCTAATTATCTTGTAGAAATCAAAACTTCACAAAATATTGGAATGCCCCTTATATATTCAAAATAGGACCATGAGCATTTAAATTAACCAATTAAAGATAAACAAATTTGTAAAGTATTCAAAATAGATTGAAACTTGTTGTGCTAACTCAACTCACTACCTAGTATTTATGTGATAATTATTGGTTTTAAATAATTTGATTTAATATAGAAAATATGTGCAAAACACCTGCTGCTGCTGCTGTGCTCCCACCTGCTGCTGCTGCTTTTGCTTTGCTACTACTGCTACTGTTTTGCTGGTACTCTTGCCGCTGCTGTTGCTTCTTGCTGAGCACCGGCCGCCATTCTTGCCGCTTGCTGCCGCTGGCACTGGTGCCTGCTGTCTATGTTGTGCTGCTAGCTCTGCTTGGCTGCTCTGCTGCTACTCTACTACTATGCTGCTCGCTGCTCCTGCGCTATGCCTCGGCCATAGCCATGGCCGAGAGATGTGTGTTGTGTGTGTGGCCTGGTACTGCTACAGCCAGGCGAGGCCATCCCAATTAGTTGGGATAATTTGTTTTACTTAGGGGTTAATTAGTGTTAGGTCAACTAATGTGTCCATGGCAGGTTGACCCATTATTAATTAAAATGCTAAGTTAATTTAAATATATCTTAGTCCATGACAATTGGGCCCCGCTTGCACTATTCCCCTTTGACTGGTCAACATTGACTGCTGACTAAGCAGTCAACTAGGCCCCACTATCAGCCACACATGTGCACTGCTGGGTACACTCACTATGTACCCATAGCATTTTGTCCTTTATTTTTGAATTAAATTAAATTCAAAAATATTGCTAAAAACTTTGAAAATCGTAGAAAATAATCCGAGTACATGAAAGTTTCTCAGAACGACGAGACGAATTCGAGTACGTGGTCTGTTTGTCAGTGAAACATTCCTAGCATAGTGAACATGCAACATTTCACCTCCCGTTCATTTGTCCGAAAACACGAAACACCGAGAATACTTTCCCGGATGTTTCCCCACTTCACGAGTATCACCTACTACTGCATTAGGTCACCTCTAGCACCGCGTATTGCCATGCTATGCTTTGTGATACTTTGATTTTTCTGTTATTTATGGTGTTCCCCCTTCGTTACTTCTTTCCGGTAGACCCCAGGACTACGGGCGACCCCCAGTTCGACTAAGGTGTTGACGACCCCTCCTTCTTGTTAGAGCAACCAGGCAAGCTCCCCCCATTGATCACCAGATATCATCTATTCTTTCCTCTACTGCTTGCATTAGAGTAGTGTAGCCTATTACTGTTCTCGATTAATCCTATTCTGTTGCATAGCCTGTTATTGTTACTACAATTGTTGATACCTTACCTGCAATCCTAAATGCTTAGTGTAGGATGCTAGTTTATCATCTGTGGCCCTACATTCTTGTCCGTCTGCCGTACAATACTATCGGGACGTGATCACTTGGGAGGTGATCACGGGTATATACTATACATACTTACATACTATACAGATGGTGACTACAGTCGGGTCGGCTCGTAGAGTACCCGTGAGTGATTCACGGATTGGGGGCTGAAAGGACATTTGTCCCGATGTCCCTCTGTGTGGATCTTTGTGGCGGAGCGACAGGGCAGGTTGAGACCACCTAGGTGAGAGGTGGGCCTGGCCCTCGTCGGTGTCCGCAGTTACTTCAAAATAACACGCTTAACGAGATCTCGGTATTTGATCTGAGTCTGGCCACTGGCCTATACGCACTAACCAACTACGCGGGAATAGTTATGGGCACTCGACGTCGTGGTATCAGCTGAAGCCTTCTTGATGTCAGCGACTGAGAGGCACACACCGGGTTGGACCGCGTAGTGCAACTTCCTTTGTAATGGAGGTTGCTAGGTCTGCTCACCGGCCGCCCTGGCAACGTGCATGTGTGCAATGGGTGATGGGCCCAGACCCCTGCGTGCATAGGATTTAGACTGGCATGATGACCTCTCTGTTGAGCCTAGGTAGGGCTGCGACATGTTGATCTTTCGAGGACGGGCATGACCCAGGAAAGTGTGTCCGGCCAGAGGGATCGAGCGTGTTGGGAAATTTGGTGCACCCCTGCAGGGAAGTTTATCTATTCGAATAGCCGTGTCCGTCGGTAAAAGGACAACCCGAAGTTGTACCTTGACCTTATGACAACTTGAACTGGATACTTAATAAAACACACCTAGACAAGTTCCAGAGATAGCCGGTGATCGCTTTCCCACAGGGCGACGAGGGGAGGATCGCCGGGTAGGATTATGTTATGCGATGATGCTTGGTGAACTTACCATCTACTCTCTTCTACATACTGCAAGATGGAGGCTGCCAGAAGCGTAGTCTTTGATACGACTAGCTATCTCCCTCTTATTCTAGCATTCTGTAGTTCAGTCCACCGATATTGCCTCTTTACACAGATACACATGCATATGTAGTGTAGATCCTTGCTTGCGAGTACTTTGGATGAGTACTGACGGTTGCTCTGCTCCCTCTTTTCCCCCTTTTTACTCTTCTTCTCGGACGTCTGATGTCTATACGCAACCTTCTTCTTGTAGACGTTGTTGGGCCTCCAAGTGCAGAGGTTTGTAGGACAGTAGCAAATTTCCTTCAAGTGGATGACCTAAGGTTTATCAATCCGTGGGAGGCGTAGGATGAAGATGGTCTCTCTCAAGCAACCCTGCAACCAAATAACAAAGAGTCTCTTGTGTCCCCAACACACCCAATACAATGGTAAATTGTATAGCTGCACTAGTTCGGTGAAGAGATGGTGATACAAGTGCAATATGGATGGTAGATATGAGTATTTGTAATCTGAAAATATAAAAACAGCAAGGTAACAAGTGGTAAAAGTGAGCGTAAACGGTATTGCAATACTAGGAAACAAGGCCTAGGGTTCTGTCGGTGTTCTCGGAATGGGGGTCCCCAGAATTGCCTGCCTGCGGCGTGCGGCGTGGCTCAAGTGGGGGCCCAGTGCAGCCCAGCTTCATCAGCTCAAGCTCAAGACCCTCACGAGGGGCCAAGCCTCGCGAGGCGGACGACAGGAAGCTTCCTCGGGAGCAGCCTCACCAGGCAGGCTCGCGAGGAGGCAGAGAGATCAAGGCAGGGCACCTCGCGAGGATCCCGTGACGCAAGCCATGACGATCGAGACCAGGCGGCCGCCAGGCGGGCACCAGCCTGTGCAGTGTCCTTGTTTCCCCTTCGGTGCAAAGGGGGCAAGCACAGGCCAAGGCATCAGGCAAAGGTTATCCTTTCGGTGCAACAAGACCAAGACCAGCAGAACGGCAGCATGGAGGTCATCGTGGAGCCCAGGACGGCGTCATCGTTAGAGCCTTTGGCAGCCGAAGACCAACTTTAGTCAGGATAAGTGTACTAGATGTTCCCCTTCAAAATGGCCAATTGTTGGTGCCCTTCCCGCTCATTATTTGGGAAGAGGCCCAGGGCCTCCCTCTATAAATAGGACTAGCCACCACAGAGTAGAGGCATCTGGGAGGGACGAATCAACCAGAGAGAGAGAGAAGCGATTGAACTCACCCAAGTAGTTCCTTGCACCAGCTCAAGAACAGCCCTCGCGAGGTTGTTCTCCCTTTGTATTGTTCATCATCAGCCCCTGAGGCAATCCACCACACCACAAACTAGAGTAGGGTATTACACCACAATGGTGGCCCGAACTAGTATAAACCTCGTGTCCCTTGTGTGTTCTTCTTTCTAGCTTAGATTCCCTGCGAGCCTTCAATGCGTGAGCCGGTAGGGGAAAGATCTTCGTGCGCACCCCAGAGTTCGAACCTCAAGGGTCTACCGGAACCCGAAATCTGACATTTGGCGCGCCAGGTAGGGGCACGCCGGAATCCTTCTTCCGCTGCCTCGCGTTTCGTCGCCTCGCCGTTCTGATGTCAAGCGACCCGACAGCCAATGCCGACCGCTGGGCGGCATGGCCCGCCAACGCCGTGCCGCCGGCCCAGGGCGACCTCAACCTTGCGCCCCAGGCAGCTCGCGCTCCGCAGGGCACTGAAGGGCGTGGGCAACGCGGCCAGACGCCGCTTGCCCTCATGCTGCGGCATGTGCGATCAGCAGCAAGAGCCTCAAGCCACGCCGCGGCCACAGCGCCGCACACCCGACGGGAGCAGGCAAACTCCAGGGCCGCGCTCACGGTGGCCTGAGAGCTGCTACGGTGCCGGCTGCTGGAGGGCGGCCGCGACGTGTTGTTGGAGCGAGTGTCCAAGCTCCTGGCCGCTGCCGCCTCGGGAGCACCTCCTTTCTACGTCCATCTGCCGCCCCAGATCCAGAGAGGGTCGTATGGCGGCCCCATATGCGCCCATGCAACTCCAAGCGGGCTCCAGGGCCTACTCAACGCCAACCTGGCCGGCAGTACCAGGCGACAAGTCGCGCCGACCCCATCTCCGGTCGGCGAAGGAGTGCACGCCGCGACCTTCAGCCTCGGCGGACCACCACGCCACCACCCTCAAGACAATGCTCCAGGCCGGACTGCGTGGCATGTGGGGCACTACAACGAGACTCGCACGGCGGTGGCCCCAGAAGCCTATGTGCCCCACATGGTGGATCGAGAGTGCGCACAGGAAGAAGACCATGGCTCGTTCCTCGGTCCAGGCTAGGGCGAGGAGATACCAGAAGCTAAGCTCTATCAGGAACCCCAAGAGGGCCTCGACGACCGTGCCGGTGGCAGCAACTATCTGGTACCACTAATTCCTCAGGAGCAAGCTTATGCTAACCATGGGTCGCTGGAGGTAAAGGTCGCCGCAGCAGATGGCTGCCCCAACGCTGCAGCCTCTTACCCCTCAGGAGGAGGGCACCGGGGGCTGCAGGATAGGGGCCAAGATCTGGGTTCGTCCCCGCGGCGCTCGGCGCAAGGCGTCCTCAGGAGGTAGGCCCTCTGCCAGGGAGGTGCCTCAGGGCCTACCCCCGGCAGAGGACCCGTGGTCGTCAGGGGAACCGCTGGCGACCGCTCTACCCCATTGGCGTCGTCCTTGGGCTCAGGCCGCCGTCAATGGCGGTAGAGTGTGGCGCAAGGCGGGGCCCTCGTCTGGCGATATGAAGCAAGGCCGGTACCTGTGAAGAAGGCCGAGTGCCTGTGAAGCTCGCCGCCCCGTGACACTCTCATGTAATAATGAGTGGGGTTGTACACGCCCCGGAGTCTCCGGAGAGCCGCCCTCGGGCCTCGGGGTCTCCTGCCCACGCCCAGTGGCAGCACTTAGCTCCGCGCTGGTGAGAAGACGTCGAAGACTAGACTAGGTGCCGGACGCGGCTTTTTGTTTTTTTGCATTTTCCTCTGTTGACCAGTTTCTTCTATTTGAATTTAAGTTGGATTTGAGCATGGAGATTTGCATGTGTCTGGGGGAGGGCCGTTTAGTCTCGTTCGAGCAATCTCTCATGTTCTGGTTTCGGCTTCGCATCCAAAGTTAGCGTCAGCTGCCTCCCCTCGTGATCCCATCGCAAGCCGGGCCAGGCCAAGCACGTCTACAAACCGGACCTCTGTCGCCGCACCCTCTCTGGAGGTTCTCATCGCAGGATCAATGGGTTCACCCAGAAGACACTCGAGGCGCTGCGGCCCCCACAGGACCGCTCGGGACTCGCCGGGGTCAAAATGTAAACGAATTGGCTGACCCATCACAGGGCCAGTTGCTAAGCTCACACGCAGCGTTATGCTTACCAGGGTACTGATCGCAAACCTTTACATGAGGGGTTACCCTCCCAAAATGCTCTAGCAGTCTTCACGGCCGAGCCCAAACATTCTTCATGTAGGATAAACAACGGTGACATACGATCAGTCGGACATATCACTCGCCGCGTCATATGGGGTGCCTCCAGAGGCGTCGCTGTCGGATTTCGGGTTCCGGCAGACCCTTGAGGTTCGAATACTGGGGTGCACGCGGAGATCACACCCTCGGCCTACCCATGTCTCACTGCCTCGCTAGGATCTAAACTACACGAAGAACAACACTAGGGACACAAGATTTATACTGGTTCAGGCCACCATTGTGGTGTAATACCCTACTCCAGTTTGTGGTGTGTGGATTGCTTCTGGGGCTGCTGAGGAACAGTACAAGGGAAGAACAGCCTCGCGAGGGTCTGTTCTTGGTTGGTGCGATGAACTACTAGGGGGGTTCAGTCGCCTCTCTCTCTCTGTGTCTTGGGAGTGGATCCGATCAGATCCCGATCCAGATCCAGATGCCCTACCCTGTGGGTGGCTAGTCCTATTTATAGGCGAAGGCCCCGGGCCTCTTCCCAAATATTGAGCGGGAAGGGTGCCAACAATTGGCCATTTTGAAGGGGAACATCTAGTACACTTATCCTGACTAAAGTTGGTCCTCGCCTGCCAAAAGACCCTGACGATGACGCTGGCTTGGGCTCCACGATGACCTCCGTTCTACCGCCCTGCTGGTCTTGGTCTTGTTGCACCGAAATGGTTGCCTTTGCTTGATACCCTTGCCTGCCGCTTGCCCCCTTTGCACTAAAGGGGAAACAAGGACTCTGCGCAGGCCGGCGCCCGCCTGCGCCTTGGTCGTCATGGCTTGCGTCATGGGCACCTCGTGAGGTACCCCGCCTTGATCTCTCCGCCTCCTCGTGAGCCAGCCTGACGAGGCCGTGCCTGAGGAAGCCTCCTATTGTCAGCCCCACGAGGCTTGGCCCCTCGCGAGGGTCTTGAGCATGTGTTGATGTAGATGGGCCGTACTGGGCCACTCCTTGAGCCACGCCGCAGGCCGTAGGCAGGCAAGTCTGGGTACCCCCATTCCCAGAACGCCGACAGTAGCCCCCGGGCCCAAGGCGCGCTTGGACTTGGCTTAGCAGAGAAGCGAAGAGGCAAGTGCGAAGCGCCGCGGGCCCCAATAGCCTGCGGCCTTGGGTGCCGCTGGCGGTTGATTGGACATGGGCGTCCTGGCTCCCCCATGACGCCTCGGCAACTGCACGATTTGACAAGTCCCTGCATGCAAAATGGGTTATGATTACCTGTGATCGTGGAGGTCGACGGTTGGCCTCCCTCGGCTATATGTACGGAACAGCACGAGCCCTTCCAATCCATCTCTGCCCGCTACTATTCGTCTTCCTCTTCGTCCTTGCTCCTCCCTTCGCCAATGGCACCGATCCATCGGTTTTCTGCCGAAGAGAATGGGAAGGCCCCCCGAGAGAGTCCTATCCCGCTTCCTCCGAAGAAATGACTCGTCTCTTGCCATGGGGAAGGAGGTGCTTGGCAGGAGGTGTCGAGGCCATGGTTCGAGAGGCCGCCGCCGGGATTCCCACTGCCCTTGTACGCCCGGATCGAGGGCCCTGAAGATGCTGGCGCCGAGCAGCATCGCCAGAGGCGTCGTCGCTGCCGGCGGATCACGGCGGTGCGCGTCTTTCCTCCTGGGGTTCATGCCATGGGATCTGCTTGTGAGCTCGTGCTTCACACCGCCATGCCTCCTCGGTCCTGGATTCGCCTCCCTCCTTCCTTCGGCTTCGAGATCCCACCGAGGGGGCCTATCGAGCTTTGGCTGCAGCATGCTGGCTGTAGTGCCCCCGTGACCGAAGCTGAAGTTGAGGTCGTCGCTCCGGGCAAGGTCTACCTGACCCGTGGCCGGGGCGAGATCGCCCGGGTCGGCAGGACGGGTGGCGCCCTTGCAACCCACCTCGAGTACGATGGCGCCTCCCTGATGTTCTTCAAGGTCTTCGACACGGAGGGGCGCCGGCTGGAGTGCTGCCCTGAGAAAGGCGTCCGGGATCCTGCCGCGGCGAGGACTAGGCTCGTCAACCGCTTCCCCTGCAGCTTCTCAAGCAGCGGAGGTGTCGGAGGATCCAGTGACTCCGCCGAGCTCCTCGCGACCCCGGAGATGAGCGACGACAGCTACGAGCCCCCGAGCTTGCGTCGCTCCCGGAGCAGGACGGGCTCGTCGGGCCGCCGTCGCCACTGATCTGTATGGGGTTGGCACTGGTGGCTGACGGCCCACTGTTGATGATGGCGTCTCTTGCGGTGGCGCGCGTAGTTAGCACTCCTTAGGATCTACTCCTTTTGTTCCCTGCAAGGAATCAAAGAACACACCCCGCGGGGGTTTGTAAGGTGCTTGTAGTTCCGTCTATTAATATGATCCTTATCATGAAGTGGTGAGGGGTGCTCGTCCCGTATTAGCTTAGTTCCTCCTATCGAACCTCGCGAGAACTTGACCCTCTGCGCTGACAGGTCTCGGTCCCAAGGCAGGCTTCAGCCGTCGCTGGTATGCCAGGTCGCGATGCCGTGGTCAAGGCCAGGAGGTGAGCGGCCCGGGGTCCAGTAAGAGCCCCTGAGTCGCAATGCTCAGGAGGTCCCCTTTAGCGCTCAAGCAGCCATCACTTGGTGAGAAAGGAGTGCGACGTCGCTAAAAAGGGACTGCATTAGGTGCAAGGTCGGCGCTGTGATAGCTAATGATTCCGGAGTATGACTTATCTCGGGGGTCAGGAACCACTCCTTGCCGCGGCACCGGGCCCGCGCGTTGGCAGCCGAGGAGTTGCCTGGCGAGGTCCCCCACGTGACTCTTCCCTCTTGTCTTTGCTCCCCTTCGTGCTCTACGTCCTCAGGTCCCGGCCC
>NC_041381.1:330906104-330951929 GCF_002162155.2 Triticum dicoccoides
GGTTCACGTGGACGAGGGCGAAGGAGACGCCGCGGAGGCCTCGCCGGACGCTGCTCCTTAAAATGATCCTGCGAGTTCATCATGAGAAAAACGAGGGTTTGCCGTTACAACTGCCGGCCAGCTGTTGATTGCTCTAGGAGGGTGACAAGGCACTGAAGGCTTGGTGAGGTGGCGCCCTGCGGGGTTGCCGCGGCCAGAGCTCAGCCATCCAGGTTTGTCGATGTTGCAGGGACGGACCCACGCGCAAGCGTCGTGCCGTGAGGGAGCAGCTCCATTAGTTGGTGTCAATCGAGCGGGCGATTAGGTCAAGCACGTTAGCCATGAAGAAGCAAATCCATTTAGATAGGCGCAGAAAGAAACGATCACCGCTGGGTAGGGCCCGAGCGACTTTCGGGATAATGGTGCCCGAGCGGCGCCCCCGATAAAGCAAGCTGAAAACATGAACTAAAGGGGATACACGCCACAGGGACGAACCCACGCGGACCGGGAATGATGCAGCCCTGGGGGGGCGCTCCCAGCTGAAAATGAAACTCGAAGGATGTCACCTGATGATGCCGAAGATGGAGGGATGCTGAAGTACCGGACGGCGTGCACTGCGGGAGACGATCTTCACGAGCCCCCAGGCGCAGGGGCCTCAGGAGGCTCCGGGGGCGCTGGCGGCTCCTCGCGGACCATCTCCATCTCCGCCAGGACTGCGGAATGCCTGACCGCCTGAGCCTCCAAGATGCTCCTCATGAGGCGCTGACGCACCGCAGCCGCGTTCGGCAGGCCGTAAGGCATGCGAACATAGCTGTGGGGTGGGCCTTCGCAGCGCCCCACGAGTGAGGGCCAGAGGCGCTCCTGAGAGGCGGCTCGGTTGAGTCCTGGTATGTCGATGCAGGCGCGCAGCCCACCATCCTCGCCTAGATGGGGAGCTATGGCGGGCAAGCGGCGGCTGCCACTCATGACTCTTGACTCCTGCAACTCCTGAATGATCTCACCGATGAATTCCTGAGGGTTCGGCCCTCCTTGCCTTGCTTCCTCCTGAAGGAAACGTGCGTTGAAGCACGCCTCCAAGTGGTGCCCGAGCGCCTCCCTCGTAATCTTAGCAAAGTCGATGGCCCTCCAGAAGAGAGCCCCGAGCCCTGCTCGAGGAGGGCGTCGGGCGCGTCTTCCTATGCGACAGAAGGAGGTGCCCCCTGAACGAGTGCGGACCCTGAGGGGCCTGCCTCCCGAGGGGTCGGGCCAGGCGATGTCTTCTTCTTCTTAGGAGCAGCCTCGGGAGGCCTCCCGTTCCTGTGATCTGGGTCTTCAATTGATGCGGCTGGGAAGGCACGTTCCAGGGAACACACAGCGTCTCTCTCTTCACAAGGCACGGTGATGACTCCGCCGCTTCCTGGCATCTTGAGGACATTGTAGCCGTGATGGGTCACGACCATGAACTTGGCCAGGGCTAGTTACCCGAGGATGGCGTTGTACAGCAGGCGGATGTGAGCGACGTCGAAGTCAATGAGCTCCGTGCTGTAGTTGTCGCGCTTCCCAAAGGTAACAGGAAGGCGGGCCTGCCCTATCAGAACCGTGGAACCATCGGTGACTCCTGAGAAGGGCTTGGTTGGCTGGAGCTGATTGTATGGCACTTAGAGATTGTTGAACGTTTCGACGGATAGGACATTGAGCCCTGCTCCGCCATCGATGAGGGTCCTGGTGACTTGTACATTGCTGATGATTGAGGAGCAAAGCATCAGGAGGACTCCTGCTGTGGCCGTGCATTTGAGCTGATCCGCTGAGCTGAACGTGATAGCGCATGATGACCACCTGAGAGGGCGTGTGGCCTCAAGCTTGGGGAGGACTGCATTCACTTCGCGGGCAAACTGCTTGAAGATGCGCTAAGAGGCCGGGCTTGTGCGCCGCCCAAGATGCAAGCGATTGCACATGGCTCCTGGAAGCCTCTAGCCCCCTCGTCCTGGTGATGGTCTTCATTCCTCCTTGGCTGTGGTGGCATAGGAGGGAGGCCCGCATTGCCTTGTGGGCGATCCTCACGAGGCTGATCTCTCCAACCCCCCTCGCGAGGTGGGTCCCTCCAACCTCCCTCACGAGGCTGGTCCTGCCAGCGGTCCTCGCGAGGTCGGTCACGCCACCCTTGGCGAGGGCCACGGTCTTCCCATCGTCCTCCACCTCTTCCTCCTCCTTGGCCATACCCCTGTCGCTACGCTCGGGGCGTCGGTCGACACGCACGTCTCGCGCGGCTCTGAGCTCTTGGCATTCGTTGGTGTTGTGGGTGTGGATGTCGTGGTACACGCAGTACCGGCTGCCCTTGGATGACTCAGGCTAATCCCTGCCTCGCTTGGTGTCTGGCTCTGCTGCAAGCACGGCAGCACCCTTGCGCTTCACGTCCTTGGTCTTGGGCTTCTTCTCTTCTGGGTCAGCGGCTGGCAGCTCGAGGAGGGACAGGCACCCTTCCTCAGCCCGAGCGCACTTGGTCGCCAGATTGAACAGCTCCAGGGAGGTGCACAAGTCTTCATGGATCGCGAGATCCTCCCTCATCTTGATGTTACGCACGCCGTCGGAGAAGGCTGAGAAGATGGCCTCCT
Source organism: Triticum dicoccoides (assembly GCF_002162155.2). Taxonomy (NCBI): domain Eukaryota; kingdom Viridiplantae; phylum Streptophyta; class Magnoliopsida; order Poales; family Poaceae; genus Triticum; species Triticum dicoccoides. Next base: position 330,908,675 of record NC_041381.1, read on the forward strand.
CAGACACCTTGGGGATCTTAAGGCGAGCGTTGTTGAAGCGCTGGATGAACTTCTGCAGGGTCTCCCCTAGCTGCTGCTTGACGCGGCGCAAGTCGCTCATGGCCGGGGGCCGGTCGCGGTTGCCTTGGAAGTTGGCGATGAATCGGATGCGCATCTTGTCCCAGGAGGATATCGTGCCTGGAGCTAGGTTCAGGAGCCAATGCGGGCGCCGTCCTTGAGCGCCATGGGGAACCAGTTCGCCATGACCTTCTCGTCCCCGTTGGCGGCTTCGATGCCCAGCTCATAGAGCTGGAGGAACTCAGCAGGGTCAGCCGTGCCATCGTAGTGCGGGGGCAGGTCTGGCTTGAACTTGCCCGGCCAGGCCACGCTGCGTAGCTCGGCGGAGAAGGCACGGCAGCCTGCAGTGGCCGCGAGAGCCCTTTGGTGACGGAGTCTTGATCTTGCAGGTCTCTGTGCGCTGTGGCCAGGTGCAGCGCGGGGTCTTGATGCGCCGGAGCAGGTGCGCGCTCGTGCCGAGCCGGTGCGGGGAGCACACCGGCGGCTTCCTGAGGACGAGGGATCTCTTGGCAGCTCTTCTCTTGCTGTGCTGGCGCCGGACGGAGTGGGTTCCGCCCAGGGGCCATGCGCCTTGGAGCCAAGGCGCCTTCTTGAGGTGGAGGCAGCTGAGGCGCCCCTGGAGCTTCGTCGCCTGCGCAGGGCGGTGCGCGGTGCAACGAGAGGGACGGCGCAGGGGAGCCCCCAGCAGCGCTGCTGAGCTCGGTGATGCGGGCGAGCCACTCATCGTAGAGGTCGTCGACGGGACGGTAGTGCACGAGCTCCCGCGCCAGGAGCAGCGCGGCGTGCGCGTCTGCAGGAGGGCGACGGGCGTGGAAAGAGGAGCCGGCCGGAGTCAGCGACGGAGTGGGGGTGCGGCCTTCTCGCCGCACTAATGGATGCAGGGATGACGCCTGCTGTTCGTTCCCCGTCGGGCCGGTGGCGGCGTTGATGGCAGGCGACGGGGAACGATGGGGGCGCCCACCGACGGGGGCTGTCTGGGCGACGCCAGTGGCGAGAGCGGCCCGGCGCTCGGCGCGGGCGCGACGTGCGTCTGACAAGGATGGGATGGGCGGTGAAAACACGAGGCGGCGGAAGGCAGATTCCGGTACACCCCTACCTGGCGCGCCAAATGTCGGATTTCGGGTTCTGGCAGACCCTTGAGGTTCGAACACTGGGGTGCACGCGGATATCACACCCTCGGCCTACCCATGTCTCACCACCTCGCTAGGATCTAAACTACACGAAGAACAACACTAGGGACACAAGATTTATACTGGTTCAGGCCACCATTGTGGTGTAATACCCTACTCCAGTTTGTGGTGTGTGGATTGCTTCTGGGGCTGCTGAGGAACAGTACAAGGGAAGAACAGCCTCGCGAGGGTCTGTTCTTGGTTGGTGCGATGAACTGCTAGGGGGGTTCAGTCGCCTCTCTCTCTCTCTCTCTGTGTGTGTGTGTCTTGGGTGTGCATCCGATCAGATCCCGGTCCAGATCCAGATGCCCTACCGTATGGGTGGCTAGTCCTATTTATAGGCGAAGGCCCCGGGCCTCTTCCCAAATATTGAGCGGGAAGGGCGCCAACAATTGGCCATTTTGAAGGGGAACATCTAGTACACTTATCCTAACTAAAGTTGGTCCTCGCCTGCCAAAAGACCCTGATGATGACGCTGGCTTGGGCTCCACGATGACCTCCGTTCTACCGTCCTGCTGGTCTTGGTCTTGTTGCACCAAAATGGTTGCCTTTGCTTGATACCCTTGCCTGCGCTTGCCCCCTTTGCACCAAAGGGGAAACAAGGACTCTGCGCAGGTCGGCGCCCGCCTGGCGCCCGCCTGCACCTTGGTCGTCATGGCTTGCATCATGAGCACCTCGTGAGGTACCCCGCCTTGATCTCTCCGCCTCCTCACGAGCCAACCTGACGAGGCCGTGCCTGAGGAAGCCTCCTGTCGTCCGTCCTGCGAGGCTTGGCCCCTCGCGAGGGTCTTGAGCATGTGTTGATGTAGATGGGCCGTACTGGGCCACTCCTTGAGCCACGCCGTAGGTCGCACGCAGGCAAGTCTGGGTACCCCCGTTCCTAGAACGCCGACAGTCCCTGGCGTCACTGACATCATCACCTCCACCACCAACACCTCCGCCAGCGCCAGGCGCGTCCACAACACCGCCTTCATCGGCGGCTACGATCACGCCGTCATCATCAGATGCGAAGGCCCTGACGAGGGCGTCCACGTTGTCCTCCACCCATTGCGCCAGGTCGCCCCGGATGGCTATGGGCACGGGTGCAATGGTGGCATCAAAATCGAAGTGGGGATCCCTGTCCTGCAGATAGGTGAAGACATGCGAGAAGGCACGCCCGAGCAAGGCTCGGCTCCTCTCCTCGACAAGCCAACGAGACCTCTAGGACCGGTTCTCCAGAAGCGTCACCACGTCAGTGAAATATTGGAGGTTGCCGGCATATTTGGTATCATGCGGCACCTCGGCGGCGTCCTTACAAATGTTGCCCAGGGCCGTGTTAGCCCGTTCCCTGAGCGTTCGGAGCATGGGGGCGCGCTCGTGCTCTAGAGCCCGCAGCTGACGGATCTCGTCCTCGTTCTGCCGTGCGATGGCCTCGGCACCATCAACTCTCTGTCGGAGAAGAAGCAGCTCGGCGCGGGAAGAGGCCAGCTCCGCCTGCGCTGCGCCAAGGGCGGCTGCGGAGGAGTCCGCACCCCACGCCACTTCGGCCAGTTTGGCCCTGAGGGCCGCGGTCCTACCCTCAGCTTCGGCCCTGATCAACTCCAACCTCGCTTCGTATTAGCGCTCGAGATCCGAGCGAGCTTCCGCCACGCGGAGGTCGACCTCTTCTTGGGCTCGGGCTTAGCGCGCGGTGATGTCATCCTCCGCCTGAGCCACCAGGCGCTACCTGCTATGTCTCGAGCTTGCGTTGGTTTTCCCGAAGAGGAGGGGATGATGCGGCACAGTAGCGTAAGTATTTCCTCAGTTTTTGAGAACCAAGGTATCAATCCAGTAGGAGGTCACGCGCAAGTCCCTCGTACCTGCACAACACGATAGCAACTCGCAACCAACACTTAGGGGTTGTCAATCCCTTCACGATTACTTACGAGAGTGAGATCTGATAGAGATAATATTTTTGATATTTTTGATAGATAGATGCAAAGTAAAAAGTAAAGGCAAAGTAAAAGCAAAGCAAGTAAATAAAGTGATATAGATTGATATGATGAGAATAGACCCGGGGGCCATAGGTTTCACTAGTGGCTTCTCTCAAGAGCATAAGTATTCTACGGTGGGTGAACAAATTACTGTTGAGCAATTGACAGAATTGAGCATAGTTATGAGCATATCTAGGCAATGACCATGTATATAGGCATCACGTCCGTCACAAGTAGATCGAAACGATTCTGCATCTACTACTATTACTCCACTCATCGACCGCTATCCAGCATGCATCTAGAGTATTAAGTTAAAAACAGAGTAACGCTTTAAGCAAGATGACATGATGTAGAGGGATAAATTCATGCAATATGATAAAAACCCCATCTTGTTATCCTCGATGGCAACAATACAATACGTGCCTTGCAACTCTTTCTGTCACTGAGTAAGGACACCGCAAGATTGAACCCAAATCCATGCACTTCTCCCATTGCAAGAGCTACCAATCTAGTTGGCTGAACCAAATGGATAATTCGAAGAGACTTGATAAGATAACTCAATCATACATAAAAGAATTCAGAGAAGAATCAAATATTTTCCATAGATAATACTGGATCATAAACCCACAATTCATCGGTCTCAACAAACACACCGCAAAAAGAAGATTACATCGAATAGATCTCCACGAGAGAGGGGGAGAACATTGTATTGAGATCCAAAAAGAGAGAAGAAGCCATCTAGCTACTAGCTATGGACCCGAAGGTCTGAAGTAAACTACTCACACTTCATCGGAGGGGCTATGGTGATGATGTCGAAGCCCTCCGTGATGGATGCCCCCTCCGGCGGAGCTCCGGAACAGGCCCCAAGATGGGATCTCGTGGATACAGAAGGTTGTGGCGGTGGAATTAGGTTTTTGGCTCCGTGTTTGTTCTATTGGGGATACATAGGTATATACATAGGAGGAAGGAGTACGTCGGTGGAGCTCCGAGGGGTCCACGAGGTAGGGGGCGCGCCCAGGGGGGTGCCCTCCACCCTCGTGACCTCCTCAGAAGCTTCTTGGAGTAGGGTCCAAGTCTCCTGGATCACGTTCGGTGAGAAAATCACGTTCCCGAAGGTTTCATTCCGTTTGGACTCCGTTTGATATTCCGTTTCTTCGAAATACTGAAATAGGCAAAAAACAGCAATTCTGGGCTGGGCCTCCGGTTAATAGGTTAGTCCCAAAAATAATATAAAAGTGGAAAATAAAGCCCAATATAGTCCAAAACAGTAGATAAAGTAGCATGGAGCAATCAAAAATTATAGATACGTTGGAGAGGTATCAAGCATCCCCAAGCTTAATTCCTGCTCGTCCTCGAGTAGGTAAATGATAAAAAAGAATTTTTGATGCGGAGTGATACTTTGGCATAATTTCAATGTAAATCTTCTTAATCATGGTATGAATATTCAGATCCGAAAGATTCAAGATAAAAGTTCATATTGACATAAAAATAATAATACTTCAAGCATACTAATCAAAGCAGTCATGTCTTCTCAAAATAACATGGCCAAAGAAAGTTCATCCCTACAAAATCATATAGTTAGGCTATGCTTCATTTTCGTCACACAAAGATGTTCCCAACTTCTATACCCCCGATGACAAGCCAAGCAATTGTTTCATACTCAAATAATCTCAAACTTTTTCAACCTTCACACAATACATGAGCACGAGCCATGTATATAGCACTATGGGTGGAATAGAACATGATGATGGGGATTGTGTGGAGAAGACAAAAAAGGAGAAAGTCTCACATTGACGAGGCTAATCAACGGGCTATGGAGATGCCCATCAATTGATGTCAACATGAGGAGTAGGGATTGCCATGCAACGGATGCACTAGAGCTATGAATGCTCAACAAAAGAAAACTAGTGGGTGTGCATCCAACTTGCTTGCTCATGAAGACCTAGGGCATTTGAGGAAGCCCATCGTAGGAATATACAAGCCAAGTTCTATAATGAAAAATTCCCACTAGTATAAAAAGACAACTTATGAGACTCACTATATGAAAAACATGGTGCTACTTTGAAGCACAATATATGAGACTCACTACATGAAGAACAAGGTGCTATTTTGAAGCACAAGTGTGGTAAAAGGATAGTAACATTGTCCCTTCTCTCTTTTTCTCTCATTTTTTTATTTTTTTTTAATTTTTCTATTTGGGCCTATCTCTTTTTTTTATGGCCTCTCTTTTTTTTGGGCTTCTTTGGCCTCTTTTTTTCTTTCGTCCGGAGTCTCATCCCGACTTGTGGGGGAATCATAGTCTCCATCATCCTTTCCTCACTTGGGACAATGCTCTAATAATGATGATCATCACACTTTTATTTTTCTTACAACTCAACAATTACAACTCGAAGCTATAACAAGATATGACTCTATATGAATGCCTCCGACGGTGTACCGGGATGGTGCAATGAATCAAGAGTGACATGTATGAAAAATAATGCATGGTGGCTTTGCCACAAATACGATGTCAACTACAAGATCATGCAATGGCAATATGACAAAAGTAAAGTATGTCATGATGAACGGAACGGTGGAAAGTTGCATGGCAATATATCTCAGAATGGATATGGAAATGCCATAGTAGGTAGGTATGGTGGCTGTTTTGAGGAAGATATAAGGAGGTTTATGTGTGAAAGAGCGTATCATATCACGGGGTTTAGATGCACCGGCGAAGTTTGCACCAACTCTCAATGTGAGAAAGGGTAATGCATGGTACCGAAGAGGCTAGCAAAGGTGGAAAGGTGAGAGTGCGTATAATCCATGGACTCAACATTAGTCAAAAGAACTCATATACTTATTGAAAAAATTTAGAAGCCATCAAAAATCAAGTACTACGCACAATGCTCCTAGGGGGATAGATTGGTAGGAAAAGAACATCGCTCGTCCCCGACCGCCACTCATAAGGATGCACAAGCGAGGTATGCTTCATGCTTCAAATTTGTTACACAACTTTACCCATATGTGCATGCTACGGGACTTACAAACTTCAACACAAGTATTTCTCAATTTCACAACTACTCAACTAGCACAACTTTGATATTATTACCTCCATATCTCAAAACAATTACTAAGCATTAAATTTATCTTAGTATTCAATTCACTCAAAAGAAAGTTTCACATATCTTGAACACTAAGTATATTAACATTAAGCAAATTACCATGCTATTAATGACTATCAAAATAATCTAAGTGAAGCATGAGAGATCAAGTTTCTTTAAAACAAATCCACCACCGTGCTCTAAAAGATCTAAGTGAAGCACTAGAGCAAAAACTATCAAACTCAAAAGATATACGTGAAGCACTATGAGCAAAACTATAAAGCTCAAAAGATATAAGTGAAGCACTATGAGCAAAACTATCAAGCTCAAAAGATATAAGTGAAGCACTGTGAGCAAAACTATCAAGCTCAAAAGATATAAGTGAAGCACTATGAGCAATATTATCAAGCTCAAAAGATATAAGTGAAGCACATAGAGTATTCTAACAAATTCCAAATCATGTATGGCTCTCTCAAAAGGTGTGTACAGCAAGTATGATTGTGGTAGACTAACAAGCAAAGACACAAATAATACAAGACGCTCCAAGCAAAACACATATCATGTTGGTGAATAAAAATATAGCTCCAAGTAAATTACCGATGGAAGTGGACGAAAGAGGGGATGCCTTCCGGGGCATCCCCAAGCTTTGACTTTTTGGTGTCCTTGGATTATATTGGGGGTGCCATGGGCATCCCCAAGCTTAGGCTCTTGCCACTCCTTGTTCCATAATCCATCAAAAGAATTCACCCAAAACTTGAAAACTTCACAACACAAAACTCAACAGAAATCTCGTGAGCTCCGTTAGAGAAAGAAAACAAAAGACTACTTCAAGGTACTGTAATGAACTCATTATTTATTTATATTGGTGTTAAAACTACTGTATTACAACTTCTCTGTGGTTTATAAAATAATTTACTAGCCATAGATTCATCAAAATAAGCAAACAACACACGAAAAACAGAATCTGTCAAAAACAGAACAGTCTATAGTAATCTGTAACTAACGCAAACTTCTGGAACTCTAAAAATTATACCAAAATAGGAAGTCCTGGAAAATTTTTTTATTGATCAGCATCAAAAAGAATCAATGCAAAAGCACTCTCCAGTAAAAAATGACAACTAAACTCGTGAGCGCTAAGGTTTCTGTTTTTCAGCAGAATCAAATCAACTATCATCGTAGGTTATCCTATAGGTCCTACTTGGCACAAACACTAATTAAAACATAAAACCACATCCAAACAGAAGGTAGATGTATTATTTATTCCTAAACAGAAGCAAAAACAAAAAACACAAAATAAAATTGGGTTGCCTCCCAACAAGCGCTATCGTTTAACGCCCCTAGCTAGGCATAAAAGCAAGGATAGATCTAGGTATTGCCATCTTTGGTAGGCAATCCATAAGTGGCTCTCATGATAGATTCATATGGTAATTTTATTTTCTTTCTAGGAAAGTGTTCCATACCCTTCTTTAAGGGAAATTGGAATCTAATATCCCCTTCCTTCATATCAATAATTGCACCAATCGTTCTAAGGAAAGGTCTACCAAGAATAATAGGACATGAAGGATTGCAATCTATATCAAGAACGATAAAATCTACGGGCACATAATTCCTATTTGCAACAATAAGAACATCATTAATTCTTCCCATAGGTTTTTTAATAGTGGAATCCGCAAGATGCAAGTTTAGAGAGCAATCATCAAAGTCACGGAAATCTAGCAAATCACATAAGGTTTTGGGAATAGTAGAGACACTAGCACCCAAATCACATAAAGCATGAAACTCAAAGTCTTTAATTTTAATTTTAATAGTAGGTTCCCACTCATCATAGAGTTTTCTAGGGATAGATACTTTCATCTCGAGTCTTTCTTCATAAGATTGCCTCAAGGCATCAACAATGTGTTCGGTAAAGGCCTTATTTTGACTATAAGCATGAGGAGATTCTAGCACGGATTGCAACAAGGAAATACAACAAATCAAAGAGCAATTTTCATAATTAAATTCCTTGAGATCCAAAATAGTGGGTTTAACATTAACTAAAGTCATGACCTCTCCAAACCCACTTTTATCAAAAATACCATAAGATTGAACATTCTCCAAATATGTGGGATCTAAAGTTGACACTCTTCCAAACCCACTTTCAATAATATTGCAAACACTATTATCAATCTCATATTCATCATGGGGGTTAAATAAATTTTCGAGATCAGAAGAATCACCCCAATCATGACCATTGCAACAAGTAGTAGTCATAGCAAAACTAGCATCCCCAAGCTTAGGGTTTTGCATATTATTAGCATAATTGGCATCAAGAGGATTTATAGTAAAATCATTGCAATCATGGTTTTCATCAAAGGAACTATCAAGTATGGGCGCAATAGCAACGATCTCATGTTTAACATAAGGAACTATAGCAAATTCATCTTCATAAATATTGGCATCATGGCCAAAAGGATAACAAGCATCATGTTCATCAAGGGATATTTCAATCAAATCATCGGAATCATCATTATCTATAGATTCATGCATATCATTATTTCCTTCCAAAGCAGCGATCATTCTCTCAATAAATTCTTTGACATTGACATTATGAGCATAGTTTTCATATCAATATTTAAGTATGTCAAAAAATTTAGATTCGTAGAGAGTAATATCATACTTTTCAATCCAAGAAGCAACTGCATAAGCACCCTTAAAAGTAACAAATTCTTCAATTTGTTCGATATCATAGTAACTATAAACACCCTTTGCATAAGAAGATAAGATTTCATTTACATTAAACTCACATAGGTAAGGAAGGTGTTTTTTAGGGTTCTTAGAGCAACAAGTAAAATCATAAATTTCACAAAGATTCCAAGCATAACACAGCAATCTGTTTATTTGACTCCATAAGAGTCTCCCTTTTTCAGACAAACAGTGACGCACATAATGAGCATGCTCATCTAAAGATTTCCCATCAACTAGGCTAGTTGGGGTTTCAGCACGAGCGCATAAGGATCGAAGATGATCCAAGTAGAACACTTTAAGTGGATCCATATCAATAGATTTTTTGCAAGCAAAGATGCAAGCAAATAGAAGGCACATGGTAACATAAGCAAACAAGAAGCAAGCGGAAAAGAGGAGGAGATTGGGAAAGAGAGGGCAAATAAAACGTCAAGGGTGAAGTGGGGGAGAGGAAAACGAGAGGAAAATGGCAAATAATGTAATGCGAGAGATAGGGATTGTGATGGGTACTTGGTATGTTGACTTTTGCGCAGGCCTCCCCGGCAACGGCGCCAGAAATTCTTCTTGCTACATCTCGAGCTTGCATTGGTTTTCCCCGAAGAGGAGAGGATGATGCAGCACAGTAGCGTAAGTATTTCCCTCAGTTTTTGAGAACCAAGGTATCAATCCAGTAGGAGGTCACGCGCAAGTCCCTCGTACCTGCACAACACGATAGCAACTCGCAACCAACGCTTAGGGGTTGTCAATCCCTTCATGGTTACTTACGAGAGTGAGATCTGATAGAGATAATATTTTTGGTATTTTTGATAGATAGATGCACAGTAAAAATTAAAGGCAAAGTAAAAGCAAAGCAAGTAAATAAAGTGATATAGATTGATATGATGAGAATAGACCCGGGGGGCCATAGGTTTCACTAGTGGCTTCTCTCAAGAGCAAAAGTATTCTACGGTGGGTGAACACATTACTGTTGAGCAATTGACAGAATTGAGCATAGTTATGAGCATATCTAGGCAATGATCATGTATATAGGCATCACGTCCGTGACAAGTAGATCAAAACAATTCTGCATCTACTACTATTACTCCACTCATCGACCGCTATCTAGCATGCATCTAGAGTATTAAGTTAAAAATAGAGTAATGCTTTAAGCAAGATGACATGATGTAGAGGGATAAATTCATGCAATATGATAAAAAAAACCATCTTGTTATCCTTGATGGCAACAATACAATACGTGCCTTGCAACTCTTTCTGTCACTGAGTAAGGACACCGCAAGATTGAACCCAAAGCCATGCACTTCTCCCATTGCAAGAACTACCAATCTAGTTGGCCGAACCAAACGGATAAGTCGAAGAGACTTGCAAAGATAACTCAATCATACATAAAAGAATTCAGAGAAGAATAAAATATTTTCCATAGATATACTGGATCATAAACCCACAATTCATCGGCCTCAACAAACACACCACAAAAAGAAGATTACATCGAATAGATCTCCACGAGAGAGGGGGAGAACATTGTATTGAGATCCAAAAAGAGAGAAGAAGCCATCTAGCTACTAGCTATGGACCCGAAGGTCTGAAGTAAACTACTCACACTTCATCGGAGGGGCTATGGTGATGATGTAGAAGCCCTCCATGATGGATGCCCCCTCCGGCTGAGCTCCGGAACAGGCCCCAAGATGGGATCTCGTGGATACAGAAGGTTGCGGCGGTGGAATTAGGTTTTTGGCTTCGTGTCTGGTCTATTAGGGATACGTAGGTATATATAGGAGGAAGGAGTACGTCGGTGGAGCTCCGAGGGGTCCATGAGGTAGGGGGGCGCGCCCAGGGGGAGCGCGCCCTCCACCTTCGTGACCTCCTCGGAAGCTTCTTGGAGTAGGGTCCAAGTCTCCTAGATCACGTTCGGTGAGAAAATCACGTTCCCGAAGGTTTCATTCCGTTTGGACTCTGTTTGATATTCCGTTTCTTCGAAATACTGAAATAGGCAAAAAACAGCAATTCTGGGCTGGGCCTTCGGTTAATAGGTTAGTCCCAAAAATAATATAAAAGTGGAAAATAAAGCCCAATATAGTCCAAAACAGTAGATAAAGTAGCATGGAGCAATAAAAAATTATAGATACGTTGGAGATGTATCACTCCCTCATCTCCAACCGCTCAAGGTTAAGGTTGCGCTCGGTGGCCTCTAGCATCAGCGCCTCCTCGCTCTTCTGGAGTTCCGCCTGGTCGACGGAAGCCTCCTTCAGCGACACAAGGGCCACCTGGCGCAGTTCCACTTGCTGCTCCAGAGAGTTGCTCCAGGCTTGGAGCTCCCACGTGCGCTCCTCTGCATCCCTGGGTCGTCGGTCCGCTTCCCGGGCCTCCTCGACGGCTTGAGAGCAGCCCTCTCGCGAGGCCGCCAGCAATGCTTCAGCCTTCGCGTTGTCAAGGTCACGCTGGTGACGTGCAAGGGCGACGGCTACCTTCATCTTGCGCCTCTCCTCGGCGAGGCGCAAGCCTTCGTCCTCGAGGCATGCATCCTCGCCAGCAAGCTCCGCCCCGATCCAGCTCACTGCATCCGCCGCCCCTGGAGGAATTCTTGGTGAAGGGCGCGGCGTTTGTGAGCATGCATGAGTACGTCTTCCGCGTCACCCTCTGCCACAGGCGAATGCGGAGGGCCCAGAGGCGGCATGCCCCCTCCCAGCGCGGGGCTGGGGGCTGGTGCCCCAGCAATCGTCGGACGGGCCTCGCCAGGAGCCCGGCCTGGCACCGGTCCGTCCCCAGAAGAGGAGCTCAAGACTGACTTCAGCCAACCGCCGTCCACGATCAAGGAAGGAGCACGGGGCAAGCTGGCTGTGCCCCAGGAGAACTCGTGAAGGGAGGACAGTAGGCACGCAGGCTCGAGGTGCCCAGTGGGGTGGGCCACTTCTCTGACCGGCCGAGTGGCAGGGGCACCGCTCGAGCTTGGCGCGCCAAGGGTTAGCAGCGAGGACAAAGCTTGGGAGGATGGCTCCTTGGCCGTCTCCGCGAATTTGGCAGGAAGGGACCTGAAAGGCCGAGAACAGAGAGGTAAAGGAGCAAAGAGAGAAGAGGACTTACTCGTCCATGGCAAAGTACTTCCTGCGCTTCAACAGGCGGCAAGGGCGATCGTCACCGTCCAAGGCTTCCTTCCTCTTGCGGAGGGCCTCAAAATCTACACGAAACCGGACAAAGCGCTCAGCGCAGGGGTCGGTCTGTGGCATGGAAGAGGCTTCAAGGTGATCAATGCCAAGGGGACCAGCCTGGGGGACGCCACCAGGTGCCACCTCATCAGGAACGACCGGGGCCTCGGGAGCCCCAACCTCGGGAGCAGTGGGCCGCAAATCCTCGCCTGCCACTGCTCCAGGACGGGATTCGGGAGATGCCGCCTTTGGGGCTCCGCGCGGCGTCAACACCTCAACATCATCCCCTTCAGCTCCCGGCGGTTCTCGTCTCCCCACTCCATCGCCTGAAACAGAGCCGCTTTGGGTGACCAGAAGAGCAACCACGGCGACTGGGTTCTCGCGGGGCCCCCTGAGGCCAGCCGGGCGCAACCCCCACTCGTCGAAGCTGGGCATCTGCTTCACGAAATCGGCCCTGTCCGAACAAACATACAAGAGGGCACCATCATGTCGAAGGTTGCCTGGGGAAGGATCGCTAGTCAGGACCCTGAGCACCGTCCTGAGCGCTTCAGGCGCCAGGTCTTCCTCCTGAAGCCGCATGCGGTCTTTGTGCCCCGCAAAGTCCCACATCCGGCGAGAGTGGCACTGGAGAGGAGCAATGCGACGCTGGAGGAACTCCTTCACCACCTTGGGCGCCGTCACATCGAGCGCCCTCAAGCTCTCGAAGCGGCACCAGACGAAGGCAAGCCGGGGGCTCGCGAGCGTCTCATGACCCCAGCCTGAGTTGGGAACAGCAGGCAAGGTTGGGTGCGAGAGCAGGGGGCTGGGCACCCCAACGTCCACATACAACCACCGCTCTCTGAACTTGGCCTCAGGGGGAGGAAGTCCGAAATCGATCCCTGAAGCAGCCGTCTCTGGCACGGCAAGGAAGCTCACACACCCCGAGCATCGAGTGGGGTCGCTCAGGCGCAAAGAGAAGAAGTGGCACAGCAGGGCAACAGAAGGAGGAATGCCCACCATTGCCTCGCAAACAAAAGCGAAGACAGACAGGAGGGTAATGGACTCAGGCCCAAGGTGCATCATGTGGATCTGGTAATGGGAGAGCACCGCATTGAAGAAAGCGGAAAAGGGGGGAACCAAACCCGCCCACAGGGCATCGGCGAAGAACCGGACCTTCGTGACGACCCTATCGAAGGAGGCATGGGACGCAGGCCAGACCGTGGTCCTGCCGCACTCGTTGAAGATGGTGACAAGAGCAGAACGGACCTTGCCCAAGGCCTCGGGGTTGAGTATGATAGATCGATCAACGGTGGGGGCCACCGCCGGAGGCGAGTGGGACGAAGGCGCGAGCTTCTTCACCCTTTCCTTCTTCGTTGGCGCCATGGCAATGGGAAGGGGGAGAGTTCAAGTTGGATTGGAGGCGGAAGTTGGAGCCAGAGGAAGAAGGAAGGGCAGGAAGCGCGCGGATGGTGAAAGGGGAATAGCTGTGTGCAACCACGGGTCCGCCTAGCTGGGCGTATAATGAGGCATCATGGGAAAGCGGGGATGCCCACGTACAATCAATCGCCACGCGGCGCCCAAGGCCGCAGGCTATTGGGGCCTGCGGCGCTTTGCACTTGCCCCTTCGCTTCTTTGCTAAGCCAAGTCCGGGCGCGCCTTGGGCCCGGGGGCTACTGTCGGCGTTCTAGGAACGGGGGTCCCCAGACTTGCCTGCCTGCGGCCTGCGGCGCGGCTCAAGTGGGGGCCCAGTGCAGTCCAGCTTCATCAGCTCAAGCTCAAGACCCTCGCGAGGGGCCAAGCCTCGTGGGGCAGATGACAGGAAGCTTCCTCAGGAGCAGCCTCACCAGGCAGGCTCGTGAGGAGGCGGAGAGATCAAGGCAGGGCACCTCGCGAGGAGCCCGTGACGCAAGCCATGACGATCGAGACCAGGCGGGCGCCGGCCTGTGCAGTGTTCTTGTTTCCCCTTCGGTGCAAAGGGGGCAAGCACATGCCAAGGCATCAGGCAAAGGTTACCATTTCGGTGCAACAAGACCAAGACCAGCAGAACGGCTGGATGGAGGTCATCGTGGAGCCCAGGACGGCGTCATCGTCAGAGCCTTTGGCAGCCGAAGACCAACTTTAGTCAGGATAAGTTTACTAGATGTTCCCCTTCAAAATGGCCAATTGTTGGTGCCCTTCCCGCTCATTATTTGGGAAGAGGCCCAGGGCCTCCCTCTATAAATTGGACTAGCTAGCACAGAGTAGAGGCATCTAGGAGGGACGAATCAACCAGAGAGAGAGAGAGAAGCGATTGAACTCAAAGCAGTTCATCGCACCAGCTCAAGAACAGCCCTCGCGGGGCTGTTCTCTCTTTGTATTGTTCATCATCAGCCCCTGAGGCAATCCACCACACCACAAACTAGAGTAGGGTATTACACCACAACAGTGGCCCGAACTAGTATAAATCTCGTGTCCCTTATGTGTTCTTTTTTCTAGCTTAGATTCCCTGCGAGCCTTCGACGCGTGAGCCGGTAGAGGAAAGATCTTCGTGCGCACCCCAGAGTTCGAACCTCAAGGGTCTGCCGGAACCCGAAATCCGACAGGTTCATACTTTCACTAGTGCAAGTTCTCTCAGCAATAATAACATAACTGAATCACATAACTATCCCTCAACATGCAACAAAGAGTCACTCCAAAGTCACTAATAGCGGAGAACAACCGAAGAGATTATGGTAGGTACGAAACCACCTCAAAGTTATCCTTTCTGATCGATCTATTCAAGAGTCCGTAGCAAAACAACACGAAGCTATTCTTTCCTTTCGATCTATCATAGAGTTCGTACTAGAATAACACCTTAAGACACAAATCAACCAAAAACCTAATGTCACCTAGATACTTCAATGTCACCTCAAGTATCTGTGGGCATGATTATACGATATGCATCACACAATCTCAGATTCATCCATTCAACCGACACAAAGTACTTCAAAGAGTGCCCCAAAGTTTCTACCGAAGAGTCAAGACGAAAACATGTGCCAACCCCTATGCATAAGTTCATTGAACCCGCATGTTGATCACCAAAAAATGCTTCAAGTAGATCACGTGAATATCCCATTCTCACTAATGATAAGCACGGCAAGACATACATCAAGTGTTCTCAAATCCTTAAATACTCAATCTGATAAGATAACTTCAAAGGGAAAACTCAATCCATTACAAGAGAGTAGAGGGGGAGAAACATCATAAGATCCAACTATAATAGCAAAGCTCGCGATACATCAAGATTGTGCCGAATCAAGAACACGAGATAGAGAGAGAGATATCAAACACATAGCTACTGGTACATATCCTTAGCCCGAGGGTGAACTACTCCCTCCTTGTCATGGAGAGCGCCGGGATGATGAAGATGGCCACCGATGAGGGATCCCCCCTCCGGCAGGGTGCCGGAATAGGGTCCCGATTGGTTTTTGGTGGCTACAGAGGCTTGCAGTGGAGGAACTCTTGATCTATGGTGCTCTTCGATGTTTTTAGGGTATATGGATATATATAGGCGAAAGAAGTCGGTCAGGGGAGCCACGAGGGGCCCACAAGGGTGGAGGTGCGCCTAGGGGGGTAGGGCGCGCCTCCCTGCCTCGTGGCTTCCTCGAAGCTTCCCTGACGTCTACTCCAAGTCTCCTGGATTGCTTTCGTTCCAAAAATAACTCTCCCAAAGGTTTCATTCCGTTTGAACTCTGTTTGATATTCCTTTTCTTCGAAACACTGAAATAGGCAAGAAAACAACAATATGGGTTGGGCCTCCGGTTAATACGTTAGTCCCAAAAAATAATATAAAAGTGTATAATAAAGCCCACAAACATCCAAAACGGGTAATATAATAGCATGGAACAATAAAAAAATTATAGATACATTGGAGACGTGTCAAGCATCCCCAAGCTTAATTCCTGCTCGTCCTCAAGTAGGTAAATGATAAGAACAGAATTTTTGATGTGGAATGCTACCTAGCATATTCTCAATATAATTTTCTTTATTGTGGCATAAATGTTCAGATCAAAATGATTCAAGACAAAAGTTCATATTGACATAAGAATAGTAATACTTCAAGCATACTAAGATAGCAATCGTGTCTTCTCAAAATAACATGGCTAAAGAAAGCTATCCCTACAAAATCATATAGTCTGGCTATGCTCTATCTTCATCACACAAAGTATTTAATCATGCACAACCCCGATGACAAGCCAAGCAATTGTTTCATACTTTAGTATTCTCAAACTTTTTCAACTTTCATGCAATACATGAGCGTGAGCCATGGACATAGCACTATATGTGGAATAGAATGGTGGTTGAGGAGAAGACAAAAAAGGAGAAGATAGTCTCACATCACTAGGTGTATCAATGGGCTATGGAGATGCCCATTAATAGATATCAATGTGAGTGAGTAGGGATTGCCATGCAACGGATGCACTAGAGCTATAAATGTATGAAAGCTCAACAAAAGAAACTAAGTGGGTGTGCATCCAACTTGCTTGCTCCCGAAGACCTAGGGCGTTTTGAGGAATCCCATCATTGGAATATACAAGCCAAGTTCTATAATGAAAAATTCCCACTAGTATATGAAAGTGACAACATAGGAGACTCTCTATCATGAAGATCATGGTGCTACTTTGAAGCACAAGTGGGGTAAAAGGATAGTAGCATTGTCCCTTCTCTCTTTTTATCTAATTTTTTTTGTTTTTTTATTTTTTTATTTGGCCTTTCTCTTTTTTTATAAAGTCCGAAGTCTCATCCCGACTTGTGAGGGAATCATAGTCTCCATCATCCTTTCCTCGCTTGGGACAATGCTCTAAGAATGAAGATCATCACACTTTTATTTACTTACAACTCTATACTTATAACAAAATATGACTATATGAATGCCTCCGGCGGTGTACCGGGATATGCAATGAATCAAGAGTGACATGTATGGAAGAATTATGAAGGTGGATTTGCCACAAATACGATGTCAACTACATGATCATGCAAAAGCAATATGACAATGATGATGCGTGTCATAATAAACGGAACGGTGGAAAGTTGCATGGCAATATATCTCGGAATGGCTATGGAAATGCCACAATAAGTAGGTATGGTGGATGTTTTGAGGAAGGTATATGGTGGGTGTATGGTACTGGAGAAAGTTGCGCGGCACAAGAGAGGCTAGCAATGGTGGAAGGATGAGAGTGCGTATAATCCATGGACTCAACATTAGTCATAAAGAACTCATATACTTATTGCAAAAATCTACAAGTCATTGAAAACAAAGTACTACACGCATGCTCCTAGGGGGGTAGATTGGTAGGAAAAGACCATCGCTCGTCCCCGACCACCACTCATAAGGACAACAATCAATAAATAAATTATGCTCCAACTTCATCACAAAGTGGTTCACCATACGTGCATGCTACGGGAATCACAAACTTTAAAACAAGTATTCCTCAAATTCACAATTACCCAACTAGCATGACTCTAATATTACCACCTTTATATCTCAAAACAATTATCAAGGATCAAACTTCTCATAGTATTCAATGCACTTTCTATCATAGTTTTTATTACCAATGCAAATTACCATGCTGTTTAAGACTCTCAAAATAATATAAGTGAAGCATGAGAGATCAATAATTTCTACAAAATAAAACCACCACCGTGCTCTAAAAGATATAAGTGAAGATCAATGAGTAGTCGAATAATTATGCTACTATGTGAAGACTCTCTAACATTTAATAATTTCAGATCTTGGTATTTTATTCAAGCAGCAAGCAAAGCAAAATAAAATGACCTAACGCTCCAAGCAAAACACATGTCATGTGGTGAATAAAAATATAGCTCCAAGTAAAGTTACCGATGAACGAAGACGAAAGAGGGGATGCCATCCGGGGCATCCCCAAGCTTAGGCTCTTGGTTGTCCTTGAATATTACCTTGGGGTGCCTTGGGCATCCCCAAGCTTAGGCTCTTGCCACTCCTTATTCCATAGTCCATCGAATCTTTACCCAAAACTTGAAAACTTCACAACACAAAACTCAACAGAAAACTCGTAAGCTCCGTTAGTATAAAAAATCACCACTTTTGGTACTGTTGTGAACTCATTATAAATTCATATTGGTGTAATATCTACTGTATTTAAAATTCTCTATGGTTCATACCCTCTGATACTACTCATAGATTCATCAAAATAAGCAAACAACACATAGAAAACAGAATCTGTCAAAAACAGAACGGTCTATAGTAATCTGTATCAAACGTATACTTCTGTAACTCCAAAAATTCCTAAATAAGTTGGTGGACCTGAGTAATTTGTCTATTAATCATCTGAAAAAAATCAACCTAAAATCACTCTCCAGTAAAAAATGGCAGCTAATCTCGTGAGCGGAAAAGTTTCTGACTTTTACAGCAAGATCGCATAGACTTCACCCAAGTCTTCCCAAAGGTTCTACTTGGAACAAACACTAATTAAAACATAAAACCACATCTAACAGAGGCTAGATGAATTATTTATTACTAAACAGGAGCAAAAACAAAGGACAAAAGTAAAATTGGGTTGCCTCCCAACAAGCGCTATCGTTTAACACCCCTAGCTAGGCATGATGATTTCAATGATGCTCACATAAAAGATAAGAATTGAAACACAAAGAGAGCATCATAAATAATAAGACTAGAACATTTAAGTCTAACCCACTTCCTATGCATAGGGATTTTGTGAGCAAACAACTTATGGGAACAATAATCAACTATTCAACCTTCTTCTTGTAGACGTTGTTGGGCCTCCGAGTGCAGAGGTTTGTAGGACAGTAGCAAATTTCCCTCAAGTGGATGACCTAAGATTTATCAATCCGTGGGAGGCGTAGGCTAAAGATGGTCTCTCTCAAGCAACCTTACAACTAAAATAACAAAGAGTCTCTTGTGTCCCCAACACACCCAATACAATGGTAAATTGTATAGGTGCACTAGCTCGGCGAAGAGATGGTGATAGAAGTGCAATATGGATGGTAGATATGAGTATTTGTAATCTGAAAATATAAAAACAACAAGGTATCAAGTGGTAAAAGTGACCGTAAACAGTATTGCAATGCTAGGAAACAAGGCCTAGGGTTCATACTTTCACTAGTGCAAGTTCTCTCAACAATAATAACATAAGTGGATCACATAACTATCCCTTAACATGCAACAAAGAGTCACTCCAAAGTCACTAATAGCGGAGAACAAACGAAGAGATTATGGTAGGGCACGAAACCACCTCAAAGTTATCCTTTCTGATCGATCTATTCAAGAGTCCGCAGTAGAATAACACAAAGTTATTCTTTCCGTTCGACCTATCGTAGAGTTCGTACTAGAATAACACCTTAAGACACAAATCAACCAAAACCCTAATGTCACCTAGATACTCCAATGTCACCTCAAGTGTCCGTAGGCATGATTATATGATATGCATCACACAATCTCAGATTCATCTATTCAACCAACATAAAGTACTTCAAAGAGCGACTCGGGCGGCGCCGAACCCTAGCCACCGAACCTCCCCTCCCGCCTCCCCCCTCCCTCCTCGCCGCCGCCCGAGGGGATCTCCGGCGCCGCCCGCGGGGTCGTCAAGGACGGTGGCGGCGAGGATTTGCTGCTCCCGACCGGAGGGCTCCGGACGCCGAGGCGGCGGCCTCGGGTGGCGAGGCGGCGCTGTCTCCCTGCAAGCGGCGCCGCAGGTGGTGACCCTCCGTTCCCTTGGCCGCGAGGGTGGCGAGGGACGGCGGGAGTTGTCGCCGGTCGCGGCGGGTGCGGCGCTCCCCTCGCCCGCGGCTGGATCTGAAGGCGGCCCCTTCCCCCATGCAGCACTCTGCCCCGCCGGATCTGGTCGTCGGTAGCCTCTGGCCGCCGGATCCGGCGTTGGGCTGCCCGGAGATGCGGTTCGAATCGGGAGAAATCCTTGGCTGGGGTGCTCTAGCCACGACGGCAGCGACACCGGCCGGTGCCGCTCCCCTCCTTGGAGGCGCCGTCGAGTTTCGTGCCCTCTCCCTCCCGCTCCATGCCCGGGAGAAATCCCATGTCTTGCCGAGACAGGTCGACAACGGTGCAGCGTGCGCCGCCTCCTTCTTGAAGGTGCCGGCTTGGGCAAGGTGGGAGTGTGTTGTGGTGCTGGGCGGTGGTGGCTGGGTGGCTGCGTCTTCGGCGAGGGATTTGGAGCATGATGCTTTGTATCTGATCCAGTTATGGAGGCTCCATTTCTCCTTGGTGTTTGTTTGTTCAGTGACAGCTCCATTGTGCAGTTTTTCCTCTTCGTGCTTGTAGCAGTGGGTTGCAGTGTGGACTCTTCTGGTTCCCTTCGTGCAGCGGCGTGTCGAGTTGAGTATCTCCTTGGTGCACAGAATCATGCCCTTTCCTTGCTCTAGGGAGGGCAATTCCATCTTCCGGCGGTCCGGCGCCTTTCGAGCCAAGGCGAGGGGCAGGGGTCCCCTCCGGATTTGGAGAGGAGCGGCTTGGTTTTTGATGTGCACCTTCCAGGATAGATGAGGGCTCGGTCCATCGACGTTGGGCAATGGCTGCCCGAAGCTCCCCTCTGTTTATCCTACTGTCTATAGTCCACTTGGAGGACTCCGTTGACTACATGCTAGTGCTTCTCTATTTACTTCTATAGGGCATGTAGTCTTTGGTGCTTGTAAGGTGCTTCGGCATCACCGTGTACCTGCAGTTTATTTTCCTTTCTGTTTTCCGTTGGTTGTATTGGTGGCCTTGTGTAATCCCTGGCCGGTTGATGGCTTTGTTAATTCAAAGTCGGGCTCTCCTTGAGCCTTCGTTCTAAAAAAAAGTACTTCAAAGAGTGCCCCAAAGTTTCTAGCAGCGAGTCAAGACGAAAACGTGTGCCAACCCCTATGCATAAGTTCATTGAACCCGCAAGTTGATCACCAAAACATACATCAAGTAGATCACGTGAATATCCCATTGTCACCATAGATAAGCACGACAAGACATATATCAAGTGTTCTCAAATCCTGAAAGACTCAATCCGATAAGATAACTTCAAAGGGAAAACTCAATCCATTACAAGAGAGTATAGGGGGAGAAACATCATAAGATCCAACTATAATAGCAAAGCTCGCGATACATCAAGATCGTGACGAATCAAGAACACGAGAGAGAGAGAGAGAGAGAGAGAGAGAGAGAGAGAGATCAAACACATAGCTACTGGTACATACCCTTAGCCCAAGGGTGAACTACTCCCTCCTCATCATGGAGAGCACCGGGATGATGAAGATGGCCACCGGTGAGGGATTCCCCCCTCCGGCAGGGTGCCGGAACAGGGTCCCGATTGGTTTTTGGTGGCTATAGAGGCTTGCGGCGGCGGAACTCCCAATCTATGGTGCTCTTCGATGTTTTTAGGGTATATGGATATATATAGGCGAAAGAAGTCGGTCAGGGGAGCCACGAGGGGCCCACGAGGGTGGGGGGCGTGCCCAGGGGGTAGGGCGCGCCTCCCTGCCTCGTGGCTTCCTCGAAGCTTCCCTGACGTCTACTCCAAGTCTGCTGGATTGCTTCCGTTCCAAAAATAACTCTCGCAAAGGTTTCATTCCGTTTGGACTCCGTTTGATATTCATTTTCTTCGAAACACGAAAATAGGCAAGAAAATAGCAATATGGGATGGGCCTACGGTTAATAGGTTAGTCCCAAAAATAATATATAAGTGTATAATAAAGCCCATAAACATCCAAAACGGGTAATATAATAGCATGGAACAATCAAAAATTATAGATACGTTGGAGACGTATCAACGTCGCAACCAGATGTTGGAGCCCAGGAGCCAGACGCCACCATCAATGACGACCCCTACTTCACCGAGGGTGCCTACTACTATGTTCAGGCCGCCGACAACCAGGAGTAGTTTAGGAGGATCCCGGGCAGGAGGCTTGCGCCTCTTTTGATCTGTATCCCAGTTTGTGCTAGCCATCTTATGGCAACTTGTTTAACTTATGTCTGTACTCAGATATTGTTGCTTTCACAGACTCATTTATGTTCGAGCACTTGTATTCGAGCCCTCGAGGCCCCTGGCTTGTAATATGATGCTTGTATGACTTATTTTACTTTTAGAGTTGTGTTGTGATATCTTCCCGTGAGTCCCTGATCTTGATCGTACATGTTTGCGTGTATGATTAGTGTACGGTCAAATCAGGGGCGTGACAAATACGACCTAAACGACAGTGCCACAAGTATGTTGCACTATAATTATCAAATTTGCATCTTTTGGCATCAATATTATGAATATGTGTATTACTACGATCGAGATTCAATAAACCATTCACATTGGGTGTATGACCATAGAAGGTTTTATTCATGTAAAAAGAACAACAATTATTCTCTGACTTAAATGAATAACCGTATTGCGATAAACAAGATCTAATCATATTCCTGCTCAACGCAAACACCAAATAACATTTATTTAGGTTCAACACTAATCCTGAAGGTAGAGGGAGCGTGCGATGGTGATCGTTCAACCTTGGAATCACTTCCAACACACATCGTCACCTCGCCCTTAACTAGTCTCTGTTCATTTTGCTACTCCTGTTTCGAGTTACTAATATTAGCAATTGAACCGGCATTAAATACCCAGGGACTACTATGAACACTATTAAAGTACACATCAATAACATGTATATCAAATATACCTTTTTTCACTTTGCCATCCTTCTTATCCGCCAAGTATTTGGGGTAGTTCCGCTTCTAGTGACCATTCCCTTTGCAGTAGAAGCACTCAATTTCAGGCTCGGGTCCATCTTTGAGCTTCTTCCCGGGAGTGGCAACTTGCTTGCCATTCTTCTTGAAGTTTCCTTTCTTTCCCTTGACCTTTTTATTAAAACTAGTGGTCTTGTTTAACCATCATCTTGTTTAACCATAAACACTTTATGCTCTTTCTTGATTTCTACCTTCGCCGATTTTAGCATCGGGAAGAGCCCGGGAATTGTTTTTGTCATCCCTTGCATATTATAGTTTATCACGAAGTTCTAGTAGCTTGGTGATAGTGACTAGAGAACTCTATCAATCACTATCTTATCTGGAAGATTAACTCCCACTTGATTCAAGTGATTGTATTACCCAGACATTCTGAGCACATGCTCACTGGCTGAGCTATTCTCCTCCATCTTGTAGGCAAAGTACTTGTCAGAGGTCTCTTACCTCCCGGCACGGGTATGAGTCTGAAATACCGATTTCAGCTCTTGGAATATCTCATATGCTCCTTGGCGTTCAAAACATTTTTGAAGTCCTGGTTCCAAGCCGTAAAGCATGGCGCACTAAACTATCAAGTAGTCATGATACCGAGCTTGTCAAACATTCATAATGTCTGCATCTGCTCCTGCAATAGGTCTGTCACTTGCATCAAGGACATATTCATCTGTACAGCAATGAGGATAATCCTCAGATCACGGACCCAGTTCGCATCATTGCTACTATCATCTTCCAACCTATTTTTCTCTAGGAACATATCAAAAATAGGGGAGCAATATCGCGGGATCTACAACATAGATTTGCAAATACTGTCTGGACTAAGTTGATGATAAATTAAGTTTAATTAATCAAATTACTAATGAACTCCCACTTAAATAAACATCCCTCAAGTTATCTAAGTGATACGTGATCCAAATCAACTAACCCACGTCCGATCATCACATGAGATGGGGTAGTCATCAATGGTGAACATCTCTATCTTGATCATATCTACTATATGACTCATGTTCGACCTTTCGGTCTCTAGTGTTCTGAGACCATGTCCGTACATGCTAAGCTCATCAAGTTTAACCCAAGTATTCTGCATGTGCAAAACTGTCTTACACCCGTTGTATGTTAACTTAGAGTCTATCACACCCGATCATTGATACATCCATTTTGCATCACGCTTTTATATCAATATTTATTGCATTATGGGCTATTATTACACATTATATCTCAATACTTATAGCTATTCTCTCTTATTTTACAAGGTTTACCATGAAGAGGGGGAATCCTGGCAGCTAGAATTCTAGCCGGAAAAGGAGCAAATATTGGAAACCTATTCTGCACAGCTCCAAAAATCCTGAAACTCCACGGAAGTTATTTCTGGAATTAATAAGAATCATTGAGCGAAGAAACTACTAGAGGGGGCCCACACCCTGGCCAGGAAGGTCTTCCCTTTATCATTGAAGGGAGATGCATTGACATGGTATAGGCTATGTGATGATACGGGGTCTTGGAATTATAAACGATTGAAGTTCGAATTTCACCAGAAGTTCTATCCTATGCATCTTGTTCATCGTGATCGTAATTACATACATATTTTCTATCCTCGCGAAGGATAAAGCATCGCTCAAGCTTGGGGGAGGCTTAAGTCAATGCTATATTCATGCCCCAATCATGAGCTCTCAAGAGAAATGATTATTCAAAATTTTTCTGCTCTGCTTTCTCCCAATGATCGCACCATGCTCGATACTTCCTGTGTTGGTTCTTATATGCTGAAGACTACTGAATTCAAGTGGGACTTATTGGAAAGAATTAAGCGCAACTCTGAAGATTGGGGTTCCGACAATGGTAAGGAGTCAGGTATAACACCTAAGTTTGATTGTGTTAAATCTTTTATGGATACCGATGCTTTTCGTGGATTTAGCGCTAAGTATAGACTTGACTCTGAGATAGTAGCTGTTTTTTGTGAATCTTTTGCTACTCAAATTGATCTCCCTAAGGAGAAGTGGTTTAAATATAATCCTCCCATTGAAGTAAAAGTAGTTGCACCTATTACAGTTGAAGAAAATACTGTCACTTATAATGATCCTATTGTCCCTACTAGTTATGTTGAGAAACCACCTTTTCCTTTTAGGATGAAAGATCATGCTAAAACTTCAACTGTTGTTCGTAAGAGTAATACTAGAACTTATACACCTCCTGAGCAAATCAAAGTTGAACCTAGTATTGCTATGGTTAAAGATCACTTGGATGGTAATTTAGATGGGCATGTTATTTACTTCTATGAACAGGCTGCCAATATTGCTAGACCAGATGCTAAGATACATAGACCTGTTGTAGGCATGCATGTTATTTCTGTTAAAATAGGAGATCATTGTTATCATGGCTTATGTGATATGGGTGCTAGTTCTAGTGCAATAGCTCATTCCTTATATGAGGAAATTATGCATGATATCGCACCCGCTGAAATAGAAGGTATTGATGTTACTATTAAGCTTGTCAATAGAGATACTATTGCACCAGTTGGGATTGTTAGAGATGTTGAAGTCTTGTGTGGGAAGGTTAAATATCTTGCTGATTACATTGTTCTTGGTTCCCCACAAGATGACTTTTGTCCCATTATTTTTGGTAGACTCTTCTTGAATACTGTTAATGCTAGGATTGATTGCGAAAAGGATACTGTTACAATTGGCTTAGGCAATATGTCTCATGAGTTTAATTTTGCGAAGATTCATAGACAACCCCGTGATAAAGAATCACCTAGTAAGGATGAGATGATTGGTCTTGCTTCTATTGTCCTGCCTCCTACTGATCCGTTAGAACAATATTTGCTAGACCACGAAAATGATATGTTTATGAATGAAAGAAGGGAAATAGATGAAGCGTTCCTTCAACAGGGTCCTATTCTGAAACAAAACTTACCTGTTGAAATCCTAGGGGATCCCCCTCCACCCAAGGGTGATCCTGTGTTTGAGCTCAAACCATTACCTGATAATCTTAAGTATGCTTATCTTGATGAAAAGAAAGTATATCCTGTTATTATTAGTGCTAACCTTTCAGAGCAAGAAGAAGAAAGATTATTGAAAACTCTTAAGAAGCACCGTGCTGCTATTGGATATACTCTGGATGATCTTAAGGGCGTTAGTCCCACTCTATGCCAACACAAAATTAAATTGGAGGAAGATGCCAAACCAGTTAGAGATCCTCAACGACGATTAAACCCTAAAATGAAAGAAGTGGTAAGAAAGGAGATACTAAAGCTCCTTGAGGCAGGTATAATTTATCCCGTTGCTGATAGTGATTGGGTAAGCCATGTCCATTGTTTCCCTAAAAAGGGAGGTATTACTGTCGTTCCTAATGATAAAGATGAATTGATCCTGCAAAGAATTATTACAGGTTATAGGATGGTAATCGATTTCCATAAATTAAATTAAGCTACTAAGAAATATCATTACCCTTTACCTTTTATTGATCAAATGCTAGAAAGATTATCCAAACATACACATTTCTGCTTTCTAGATGGTTATTCTGGTTTCTCTCAAATACCTATGTCAGCAGAGGATCAATCAAAAACTACTTTTACTTGCCCTTTCGGTACTTTTCCTTATAGACGTATGCCTTTTGGTTTATGTAAGGAACCTGCTACCTTTCAAAGATGCATGATGGCTATATTCTCTGACTTTTGTGAAAAGATTTGTGAGGTATTCATGGATGATTTCTCCGTTTATGGATCCTCTTTTGATGATTGCTTGAGCAACCTTGATCGAGTTTTGCAGAGATGCGAAGACACTAGTCTCGTCCTGAATTGGGAAAAGTGCCACTTTATGGTTAATGAAGGCATTGTCTTGGGGCACAAGATTTTCGAGAGAGGTATTGAAGTTGATAAAGCTAAAATTGATGCTATTGAAAAGATGACATGTCCCCAGGACATAACAGGTATAAGAAGTTTCCTTGGTCATGCCGGTTTTTATAGGAGGTTCATTAAGGACTTTTCTAAAATCTCTAGGCCTCTGACTAATTTATTGCAAAAATATATTCCTTTTGTCTTTGATGATGATTGTGTAGAAGCATTTGAAATACTTAAGAAAGAGTTGATAAGAGTTTGAATGTAGGTGCTATTCTAGGGCAAAGAGTTGATAAGAAATTGAATGTTATCCAGTATGCTAGTAAAACTCTTGATACTGCCCAGAGAAATTATGCTACTACTGAAAAAGAGTTTTTAGCAGTTGTGTTTGCATGTGATAAGTTCAGACCTTATATTGTTGATTCTAAAGTTACTATTCACACTGATCATGGTGCTATTAAATATCTTATGGAAAAGAAAGATGCTAAACCTAGACTTATTAGATGGGTTCTCTTGATCCAATAATTTGATTTGCATATTATTGATAGAAAGGGAGCTGAGAACCCCGTTGCAGGCGACCTGTCTAGGTTAGAGAATGTTCTTGATGACCCACTAGCTATTGATGATAGTGTTGGCGTTCTGGGAATGGGGGTACCCAGACTTGCCTGCCTGCGGCCTGCGACGTGGCTCAAGGAGTGGCCCAGTACGGCCCATCTTCATCACCTTATGCCCAAGACCCTCGCGAGGGGCCAAGCCTCGCGGGGCGGACGACAGGAGGCTTCCCCAGGCACAGCCTCGTCAAGCTAGCTCACGAGGAGGCAGAGAGATCAAGGCGGGGTACCTCACGAGGTGCCCCATGACGCAAGCTGTGACGACCGAGGCGCAGGCGGGCGCCAGGCGGGCGCCGGCCTGCACAGAGTCCTTGTTTCCTCTTTGGTGCAAATGGGGCAAGCGCAGGCAGGAGTATCAAGCAAAGGCAACCATTTCGGTGCAACAAGACCAAGACCAGCAGGACGGCAGAATGGAGGTCATCGTGGAGACCAAGCCAGCATCATCGTCAGGACCTTTGACAGGCGAGGACCAACTATAGTCAGGACAAGTGTACTAGATGTTCCCCTTCAAATTGGCCAATTGTTGGCGCCCTTCTCGTGCAATATTTGGGAAGAGGCCCGGGGCCTTCGCCTATAAATAGGACTAGCCACCCACAGGGTAGGGCATCTGGATCAGATTGGATCCACACCCAAGACACACAAAGAGAGAGAGGCGACTGAACCCTCCTAGCAGTTCATTGCACCAACCAAGAACAGACCTTCGCGAGGCTGTTCTTCCCTTGTACTATTCCTTCATCAGCCCCAGAGGCAATCCACACACCACAAACTGGAGTAGGGTATTACACCACAATGGTGGCCTGAACCAGTATACATCTTGTGTCCCTAGTGTTGTTCTTCGAGCAGTTCAGATCCTTGCGAGGCGGTGAAGCATGGGTAGGCTGAGGGTGTGATTTCCGTGTGCATCCCAGTGTTCGAACCTCAAGGGTCTGCCGGAACCTGAAATCTGACATTTGGCACGCTAGGTAGGGGTGCGCCGGAGCTCTCCCTTCCGTCGACCCACTCTCCATCAGCACCGCGCTCCGCCCTCATGGCGGCCAACGCACCGCCCGCTCTGGCTGTCGACGCCGGCGCGGGAACCAGGGGGCTTCGAGCCCTGGCCCCCGCCTTGCGACAGGTGCAGTGGTCGAACAAGTTCAAGCCGGACATGCCGCCGCGCTATGACGGCGCGGCCGACCCGCTGGCCTTCCTGCTAGCATATGAAGAAGCCTTCCTCAAGGCCGGGGGCGATGACAGGGTCATGGCTAACTGGCTGCCCATGGCCCTCACCGGCGTCCCGCGCATGTGGCTGCTCCACCTGCCGACGGCATCTGTGGCCTCCTGGGAGGAGCTGCGCAACCTCTTCCTCGCTCATCATGCTGTGCCGGTGCCCCTTGTTATCGCAGCCCTCCTGGGCGGATCGCAGGCACCACCTTCAGGCCACCACGTCAAGTCATTCATCCACCATATCAGCGCCGCCCTTGTGCCGCGCGGGGCGCCTCCGGGTTGGGCGGCACCTAAAGCCGATCTGGCCTTCAGCTCAGATGATCACCCCTCCAACTCGGCCTGCTCGGGCGCGCTCCCAATGTTGTGCACCCCCACCATCTGCAACGTGGCGGTCACCAAGACCCTCATCGATGGTGGCACTGGCCTAGCGTTCTCTCAGTGGAGGCCTTCAGCCTTCTCCACGTACCGCTGGAACGGCTACAGCCCAGCAAGCCCTTCTTGGGTGTCGGAGGTAGCTACCTCGGCTCCCTGGGGCAGATCCGCCTTCTAGTGAACTTCGGCACCTACGACAACTTCCGCACGGAGCTAATCGACTTCAACATCGGCCCCATTGGCCTCCCATACAACGCCATCCTTGGCTACCCGGCGCTAGCCCGGTTCATTGCCGCAACTCACCCGGCATACAACCTCATGAAGATGCCCGGGAGTAGCGGCGTCCTCACCATGTCCGGGGACACCGGGGACGTGTTGCAGGCGCTCAAGCTCGTTTTTAAGGCCGCGGCGGAGGTACGGCCCGTCGACTCAGATGCCTCTGAGCCCAAGGGGGCTGCACCGGCCAAGAAGAAGCAGCTATTCACTCAGGACAAGGCGAAAACCAAGCAGGTACTGGTTGACGAGGACGGATCCACCAGTGCCACCTTCACTGTAGGCGCCAACCTCGAGCCCAAACAGGAGGAAGCCTTGGTGAAATTCCTGCGCGCGAACAAGAAGGTATTCACGTGGGAACCTGATCAACTGGCAGGGGTTCCGAGAATCGTAATCGAGCATCACCTCAATGTGTTCCCCAACGTGCGCCCAATGAAGCAGAAGGCAAGGCGGCAGTCCACTGAGAAGCAAGCTTTCATCGTCCAAGAGACCCGCAAGTTGGAAGCGGCGGGGGTCATTCGCGAGGTCCGCTACCCAGACTGGCTGGCTAACCCTATGGTCGTGCCGAAGAAAGGGGGAAAGGAACGCATGTGTGTCGACTTCACCAACCTCAACAAGGCCTGCCCGCAGGATCCGTTCCCGCTCCCTCGCATCGACCAGATCGTCGACTCCACCGCCGAGTGTGACTTGTTATCCTTCCTGGATGCCTTCTCCGGCTACCACCAGATCAACATGGCAGTAGAAGATGTGGAGAAGACGGCCTTCCTAACCTCGTGAGGGGTTTACTGCTATACATGCATGCCATTCGGGTTGCGCAATGCCGGTGCGACCTTTCAGCGGCTAATGCACATCGCCTTGGGTCGGCAGCTCGGGAGGAATGCGGAGGCTTATGTTGATGACATTGTGGTGATGTCTCGAGAGGAAAAAACTCTGATACAGGACTTGGAGGAAACCTTCGCGAGCCTTAACAAGGTGGACCTGCGGCTCAACCCGGAGAAGTGTGTGTTTGGAGTCCCCTCGGGCAAGCTCCTGGGTTTCCTAGTATCCCACCGGGACATCGAGGCCAACCCGGAAAAGGTAAAAGCAGTCAAGGACATGAGCCCGCCGAAGACCCTCAGAGAGATGCAGAAGCTCACCGGGCGCGTAACCGCACTAGGGCGCTTCATCTCCAAGCTGGGGGAACGAGCGCTGCCCTTCTTCAAGCTGATGAAGAAAAAGGGCCCCTTTGAATGGACTGAAGAGGCTAACAAGGCATTCCAGGATCTCAAGAGGTACCTGACCAGCCCCCCGGTGATGGTGGCTCCGCGCCCTCAGGATCCACTAGTGCTCTACCTTGCGGCCACCCCCTACTCTGCCAGCGCACACCTGGTGGCTGTTAGGGAGGAGCGTAGGACCAAGGCCGCCGCAACCGTCCGGGCCAAAGCAAAGCAGGGCCGAGAAGGCCTCACAGCGGCCACAGCTGCAGCCAAGGAGGACCAGCCACAGAAGGGAAGCACACCCGAAATAGAAGAGGCCCCTCCCCCAGGTGACCAGTCGCCAGGGGCTCTGATGTCTCAGGAGGCGCCCCAGCCTCCGGGGGACGCTAGTGGCACCAGCACCCCCAACCTAGTCGAGCACCTAGTATACTTCGTCAGCACGGTTGTAGGACCTTGAAGTATGTCTAGAGGGGGGGTGATTAGACTACTTGACCAATTAAAAACTTAACCTTTTCCCAATTTTAGAGTTTGGCAGATTTTAGCTATCTTAGGACAAGTCAAGCAATCATCACACTATTCAAGCAAGCATGCAAAGAGTATATAGGCAGTGGAAATTAAAGCATGCAACTTGCAAGAAAGTAAAGGGAAGGATTTGGAGGATTCAAACGCAATTGGAGACACGGATGTTTTTGGCGTGGTTCCGATAGGTGGTGCTATCATACATCCACGTTGATGGAGACTTCAACCCACGAAGGGTAACGGTTGCGCGAGTCCACGGAGGGCTCCACCCATGAAGGGTCCATGAAGAAGCAACCTTGTCTATCCCACCATGGCCGTCGCCCACGAAGGACTTGCCTCACTAGCGGTAGATCTACACGAAGTAGGCGATCTCCTTGCCCTTACAAACTCCTTGGTTCAACTCCATAATCTTGTCGGAGGCTCCCAAGTGACACCTAGCCAATCTATAGGAGACACCACTCTCCAAGAAGTAACAAATGGTGCGTTGATGATGAACTCCTTGCTCTTGTGCTTCAAATGATAGTCTCCCCAACACTCAACTCTCTCTCATAGGTTTTGGATCTGGTGGAAAGAAGATTTGAGTGGAAAGAAACTTGGGGAAGGCTAGAGATCAAGATTCATATGGTAGGAATGGAATATCTTGGCCTCAACACATGAGTAGGTGGCGCTCTCTCAAAAATGGTAAGTTGGAATTGTAGGTTTAGTCTGATGGCTCTCTCCACAAATGAGAGGAGGTGGAGGGGTATATATAGCCTCCACACAAAATCTAACTGTTACACACAATTTACCAAACTCGGTGGGACCGATTCAACAGACTCGGTCGGACCGATTTAGTAAACCTAGTGACCGTTAGGATTTTCGGTGGGATTGACATGCAACTCGGTGAGACCGATTCGGTTAGGGTTAGGGCATAACGTAATCTCGGTAAGTCCGATTACACAAACTCGGTGAGACCAATTTTGGTAATAAGCTTTCCAGAGAGTTGGTCAGGTAAACTCGGTGGGACCGATTTGCTCTTTTCGGTGAGACCGAAATGTTACAAAAGGGAAACATAGAGTTTACATTGCAATCTCGGTGGGACCGATCGCTCACTTCAGTTAGACCGAAATGTTACGAAGGGAAACAGAGAGATTACAATCCCATCTAGGTGAGACCGAGATCCCTATCGGTAAGACCGATTTGCTTAGGGTTTGTGGCAGTGGCTATGACTTTTGGAATTGGTGGCGCCGGATAGGAAGAATCGGTGTGACCGATTTTGGCTTTGGGTTTAGGTCATTTGTGGATGTGAGTAAGTAGCTGAGGGTTTTGGAGCATATCACTAAGCACATGAAGCAAGAGGCTCATTAAGCAACACCTCATCCCTCCTTGATAGTATTGGCTTTTCCTATAGACTCAATGTGATCTTGGATCACTAAAATATAAAATGAAGAGTCTTGAGCTTTTGAGCTTGAGCCAATCCTTTGTCCTTAGTATTTTGAGGGATCCACTTTCATCATCCATGCCATGCCATTCATTGAGCTTTCCTGAAATAATAGTCTTGGAATAGCATTAGCTCAATGAGCTATATGTTGTTATGAATTACCAAAACCACCTAGGGATAGTTGCACTTTCAATCTCCCCATTTTTGGTAATTGATGACAACATATAGATCAAAGCTTCGAAAAATGATAATAAGAGTGAATAACATCGTCGCTTTGAGAAGTATGTGATAAGCAAGAGCTCCCCCTAAATTTGTGCATAGTTTAAGATTTGCTTTGGACTGCAAATGCACAATGAATTAGGCTCATTAGTTACTCTTCCATGTCACATACATCTTGGTGGAGCGCTCAAAATAATAAAGATTGAATACATGCACTCATCACCAAGCAAAGTGAATGATCACATAGGATAGATAAGATAATATCATCAAACATGCATAAGTGTAGCTTATGATCAAACACATGATCATCAATGTCTCACAAGCATAGTATCTCAAGCAATCAAAAGCAAACAAGTTTAACCACCAAATCAAAAACAAGAGAGAACAAAAGCAACACTCTCTCTCTCTCGAAGCCTATGATCTATACATTTTGCTCCCCCTTTGGCAACAAGTTATCAAAAAGTTCATAGAAAATGCATAGTGCTAGATCGACTCTCAGGCTTGATCTTCAGGTGGTGGTGTCCGGATAACTCCAAGAACGAAGGCTTCAGTTGAAGTAGAGGGTGCTGGAGTTGATGCTGGAGCTGGTTGCACTGGAGCTGTAGGGGTTGTAGCTGGTGTAGAAGATGTTGCTCTGGTGTCTGTCACAGGCATTGCAACTGACCTCTGGGCTCTGGGCACTCTGGCAAACACATTAGTTGTAGTCTTGCCCTGCCTCTCCTACATGTCATCCTGCAGCTACTTTACAACTGACTGAATCTTAGTTACTTTGACATCAAGGTCATGGAATTTGAGTACCATGATTCTTTCCAGGCTCTCCTGATTCTGAGTGAGGGTGGCCAATCCCTTCTCAATCCTCAGTGTTGATGCTATCAAGTAACCAAGCTGCTCCTGCTTGTTCTTCAAGAAATACTTAGATGCCTCCTCTTGAGTTGGTATCCTGGCAGCCTTCTCCTTCCTTGCCTTCTCCTTCTTCTCTTGAGCTTGAACTAATGATGGATCATTCTCATTCATGACAACTTGATTGTCCTCAAAGTCTGGATAAAGTGGAAAATGTTCCTTATCCAATTGATATTTCCCTGTACCCATCTTTGAGTTTATCAACTCCTGAATCTGAGGGGCATATCCACAGCTCCTCTTCTGATCTACTGCTGGCTGTCACTCTGGTCTGACATGCTGCAAACACTGACTGCTGACCCTGTGAAGAGTTATAGATGAGATAGAGTGGATGAGCGTCACAAAATGCAGAGATTTTTGCAAAAGAATGATTCAAAAATTCAGTTTTAGTTTTCCACAGAAAGCATTTCGGATCAACCGATTTTCAAACTCGGTGATACCGAAGCAGTTTTAGAACCTAAACTGATGAACTCAGTTGGACCGAGTCACAGTTCGGTGGCACCGAGACTGCTAGGGTTTCACAAAGTCCTAAAATCGGTCGCACCAATTAGCAATTCTCGGTCAGACCGAGAGTTACTAGTGCAATGGCATAAGCCAAATCGGTGGGACCGAGTTTTTCAACTCGGTGGGTCCGAGATGGTTTCGGCGGAAACCTAACCCTAAAATTTTGAATCTCATCTAATCTACGGATTGCATTGAGTGGATAGGAGAGTTTCAATCGTGGCAAGAATCAATAAGAACACAATGTGCTAGGAATCAGACGAGGATAGCACGATGATCGAGTCCATACCCTAGCTTGGCGATGAACTCGCTACGGCGGCAACGGCGGGGGCCAAATCCGTTGACGGCGGCCGAGACCAGCGACAGGAGGCGGCTGGCGACGAGGAGACGATCTGGAGACCTTCGAGGCAGAGCGAGCTATTGCGGGGGCGAAAGGGTTCAGAGAAATTTCCAAAATTTTGCCCGTGACTATATATAGCCCGACCCTGTCGGTGTGACCGAGTGGAACAACTCGGTGGCACCAAGATGCATAACTGTGTACAGTTACAGCAACTTGGTGTGACCGAAAAGTTCAAATCGGTTGCACCGAGATTGAAAACTTAGATCAACTTAATGATCTCGGTAGGACCGAAATGGAGGAATCGGTCAAACCGAGAATCACAAAGAAGTTTTGGAAGTTTAAGTCTATGACGAATCAGGGACTCCGAGTGCTCCTCACACAGAGTGGTTCGAATCTGACTTGATCAAATTTTATGATGTAGCATGAATAGAGTTTGAGACGAGAAAATCATAGATAGCTAGAGAAGGTTCTTAGGCATTCTTGTCCATCCACTTGACAAAAAGAAAAGAAGTCAAACAATCAAAACAACAAGTGGATGTCCTTGAATGAGTAAAATATGCACCAACATGCTCACACAATAAGATGGAAAATGAAATATGTGGCAAAGCATGCACAACCAATTCTAGCATCTATCAAACAATTGGCGATGACTAGGTCATCTATATATGAATATATTGACTTAGGAGTCAAATGAAAAACATTTGATCATAGGTCATACTCATCGTTTAAGCTCAAGTGGGGTTACCACTTTTACATAATGCATTTATGTGTTCACACCATTAGAGTTGCTTTGACTCAATTCTTAGAGTTAAGCTCCGCCTAGATGTGAGATCCCCCCTTAGAGGGATGAACTAACCTTGGGTTTTGTCGATGATGACTTCATGTAGGTGTTGAAGATGTGGATGCTCAATGTTGATGTAGATCATTTGGAGCAATCCTTTGGAGTGTGTTGCACTTTCAATTTACCTACATGGGTTAGTCCCACAAGGAACAAACAAGGATATCCATAGACATAGAGTGAAGCACACACAAGATCATGTCCATGAAATCATTAGGTTACCTTGTCCCTTGCCTTACCAACATGAGGGTTTGTGACTCCTTGAACTAGTGCAAGATGTGGAAGTTGATTGCACTTGTTCTTGCCATAATGATATGAGTGAAGAATGTTGGCAGAGTCACCCTCAAGAACTCTCTAGTTCTTCTTCTTCGGGATCCACATCATCTTGATGGGAATCCTTGGAGTTTTAGTTGTACTTGATGAAGTAAAACTTGACGTAGTCTTGGGAACCCACTTGAACGAGGCTTTAGGTGCTTCTTCAAATGCATCAATCTCTTCTTGAAGCTTGTCCTTGCCTTTGTTCTTGTGGTCTTGTGGTGGAAGATCATCTTGGGCTTGTGTTCCCTTGAAGGAAGTAGGATCATACTTCTCTTGTTGAGGAACAAACTTCGTCTTGGGGTATTGATCTTCTTCCCACTCAACTCCATTGGCATTGAACTTTCGTTCAAAACCAACACCTTGATTCTTCCGGTGTCTTCCTTGCTTGCGTACAACTTCCTCGAATTGCTTACTCCCGGCAAGGCTCTTATAAACACCTTTCTCTATAATTCCCTTCAATAAGCTGTTTTCTTGCTCAAGTGCAACTTGGCTAAGAGAATCATTAGTGTAATTAAGAGAACTACTAGAAGCAACAATATTGGATTTGACATTGTTATTATTACTACTAGAGGAAGTATCTTTCTTGTACTTGTTACTAGACTTGACTTGAGGCATGTAAGTAGATAAGAGTAAACGCTTGGCAATGTAAGAAGAACTTTTCTTACGGAGATCATCATTGATTGCTTTTAAAAACTCATGCTCTTGCTCAAGATTGAGCTTTTCAAAGCGTGACTTTTCATGAGCCATTAAAAGTTCTCGATGATCTTCGAAGATAGTTTCATGAGCCAACTTAAGAGTGTTTAGTTCTTTAGTTAGAAGCTCAATCTTCTCCTTATCATTGTCATTCGTTTTATCTTGATTAGCATGATTAATTGATGTTTCATCATAGTATTCATCACTAGAGTTGTCAACAAGTAAATCATCATCCACAAGCAAGTCATCTTCATCACTATTGAAATCAACATACTCAGGATGTGTTACCTTTGGACCTTTGGCCATGAAGCATCTTCCAATTCCTTCATTTGGTGAATCAAATATGTCATAGGAGTTGGTTGACACAAGTGCTAGACCGGCAACACCTTCATCTTGAGTATATTCGGAGTCGGAGTGATAACTTCTCTCGGAGTGATTGTCGGAGTCGGAGCCGGATACCCATTCACCAACATGAGCTTGATGTCTTCGTTTTGTGTAGCTCCTTGATGACTTGTCCTTCCTTTCCGAATCCTTGCTTCTCCATGAGGGTCTTCGTTCATAACGATCATCTCTACTCCTCCTCTCTCTTGGTGGTGATTCTTCTCTTTTGCTTCTTCTTCTTGGAGAATCTTCTCTTCTTTTGTAGGGTGCCATACACTCATTGGAATAGTGTCCGGGTCTCCCACAATTGTAGCAATTGCGCTCTCGACTAGAAGATCTTTTGTCATTGTAAGACCTTGACTTGGAGCTTCTTTCTTTGCTTCTACTCTTGTAGAATTTGTTAAAGTTCTTCACCATTAAGCTCAGTTCTTCATTGAAGGTTTGTTTCTCACTTGATGATGTGGGGGCCTCACTTGAGGCTTTGTAAGCACCACTTGACTTGTTGTGAAGTTCCTCCTTATCCTTGAGTGACATCTCATGAGCAACAATTCTTCCAATGACTTCCGTTGGCTTGAGATCTTTGTAGTTTGGCATCATTTGGATCAATGTGCACACGGTATCATACTTTCCATCCAATGCTCTTAGGATCTTCTTGATGATGAATTTGTCAGTCATCTCTTCACTCCCTAAGCCGGCAATCTCATTTGTGATAAGAGCAAGCCTAGAGTACATTTCAGCGACACCTTCACCATCCTTCATTTTGAACTTGTCAAGCTGACTTTGGAGCACATCCAACTTGGATTCCTTGACGGATTCGGTACCTTCATGCATATCTATCAAAGTATCCCAAATTTCCTTTGCATTCTCAAGACGGCTGATTTTGTTGAATTCTTCGGGGCACAATCTGTTGAAGATGATATCACAAGCTTGAGCGTTGTATTGCATCATCTTCAATTCTTCTGCATTAGCTTCATGGTTCGGTTCTCTCCCATCAAAGAATTCACCTTGAAAGCCAATACAAATAATTGCCCAAACGGCGGGGTTATGTCCAAGAATATGCATTTTCATCTTGTGCTTCCAACTAGCAAAATTAGTACCATCAAAGTAAGGACCTCTACGGTGATAATTTCCCTCGCTGGACGCCATACTCTCCTAGGTTGTGAAACCAAGGCTATGACCACCAAAAGCTATGGAAATCAAAGCAAATGGAGACCAAAGCTCTGATACCACTTGTAGGACCTTGAAGTATGTCTAGAGGGGGGTGATTAGACTACTTGACCAATTAAAAGCTTAACCTTTTCCCAATTTTAGAGTTTGGCAGATTTTTGCTATCTTCGGACAAGTCAAGAAATCATCACACTATTCGAGCAAGCATGCAAAGAGTATATAGGCAGCGGAAATTAAAGCATGCAACTTGCAAGAAAGTAAAGGGAAGGGTTTGGAGGATTCAAACGCAATTGGAGACACGGATGTTTTTGGCGTGGTTCCGATAGGTGGTGCTATCGTACATCCACGTTGATGGAGACTTCAACCCACGAAGGGTAACGGTTGCGCGAGTCCACGAAGGGCTCCACCCACGAAGGGTCCACGAAGAAGCAACCTTGTCTATCCCACCATGGCCATCGCCCATGAAGGACTTGCCTCACTAGCGGTAGATCTTCACGAAGTAGGCGATCTCCTTGCCCTTACAAACTCCTTGGTTCAACTCCACAATTTTGTCGGAGGCTCCCAAGTGACACCTAGCCAATCTAGGAGACACCACTCTCCAAGAAGTAACAAATGGTGCGTTGATGATGAACTCCTTGCTCTTGTGCTTCAAATGATAGTCTCCCCAACATTCAACTCTCTCTCATAGGTTTTGGATCTGGTGGAAAGAAGATTTGAGTGGAAAGCAACTTGGGGAAGGCTAGAGATCAAGATTCATATGGTAGGAATGGAATATCTTGGCCTCAACACATGAGTAGGTGGTTCTCTCTCAGAATGGTAAGTTGGAAGTGTAGGTTTAGTCTGATGGCTCTCTCCACGAATGACTAAGCCAGGAGATTTTTGGCGTGGTTCCTATAGGTGGTGCTATCATACATCCACGTTGATGGAGACTTCAACTCACGAAGGGTAACGGTTGTGCGAGTCCACGGAGGGCTCCACCCACGAAGGATCTACGAAGAAGCAACCTTGTCTATCCCACCATGGCCATCGCCCACGAAGGACTTGCCTCACTAGGGTAGATCTTCATGAAGTAAGCGATCTCCTTGCCCTTACAAACTCCATGGTTCAACTCCACAATCTTGACAGAGGCTCCCAAATGACACCTAACCAATCTAGGAGACACCAGTCTCCAAAAGGTAATAGATGGTGTGTTGATGATGAACTCATTGCTCTTGTGCTTCAAATGATAGTCTCCCCAACACTCAACTCTCTCTCACAGATTTGGCTATGGTGAAAAGATGATTTGAGTGAAAAGCAACTTGGGAAAGGCTAGAGATCAAGATTCTTGGGGTTGGATTGGAATATCTTGTTCTCAACACATGAGTAGGTGGTTCTCTCTCAGTAAATGAATGCTGGAAGTGTAGGCACGTTCTGATGGCTCTCTCCACGAATGCAGAGTGGGTGGAGGGGTATGATGCGTTAATTTTGCATCATGCTTTTATATCGATATTTATTGCATTATGGGCTGTTATTGTAACACCCCAACCGACACATCGCTTGGAATATTACCACATAACACCTTCGAAATGAAAACATGCCCTCAAAAGAATTTCGGCAGAGTTTCCTCTATTTCTAAGGACATCCACGACATGCAATTCATATAGTATATATATCGCAAAGAACTAGCACCGGTGTAAAGCACAAGGCTACAATACCATAACCGAGAACATCCTCGGTAACTTTAGGCGATAGCGTTAGTCTTAAGGGGAAATTAGCTAAGCCATACAGACCAAGAGGGTATCTCTCCAATTCAAGATGAACCACCACAGGTAGTAAAGTACAACTATACTAGGTTCTCAAAACACCGTCCTAAAGGACAATAGGTGTGAGTTTCGTGAAGTGAAAACGGTGAAGATGCTACTCCCAAGACTCCCATGCATGTCGTCCTCAGGATTTACCTAAAACAAATAAGCAACAAAGATGAGTACAAAGACTCAGCAAGTACATACATGAATAATAAGCATTACACATGTCAAGATACCAAATCTCTATTAAGCACCATACACTCATCAGCAATCAACACTTGTATTCATGCCCTACGTGCCTACATGCTCATCTCATTTCATTGCGTATACCGGTATCGCTTGAGTGGACGCCCGTCGACATCCACTCACTCCAACTTGTGGAGGTTGCCTCCACAGTAGGTCGCAACCCAACAATGGAGGTCTCAATGTGCCTACCCAAGGTAGGGAACTCTTTCTTTCACGATCATCATGTATGCAAATATGCAAATGCAAGCAAAGAACTTGAATCAACATGTCTTTGTCATCGTCATCTCCATCACAATAAACATCATAGACATGGGCAAATATCAAGATACAAAAGAAGTGCAGAGGATATGCAACGTCGTTATCCTGTCATGAACTTGCCTCAACCGCGGGGCACAACTTGTGGGTTAAAGGATCCTGAACCAGAAGTACCAACACCTGTAAACAGGCATATATCACAACCAATACAAAAACATGGACTTAACTTCTAAGCATATATAATTCAGCTTCGCTCCTACGCATAAGACCCCAGTGCATATCAATCAACATTGATGAAATCTGAGAATATATACTTGTTCCTCTACCCAAGTCCATACATTAAAATTCTGTCCAACATAGTACAGCCCACCTTGATAACTTCATAGGTTTTAATATACCAAACAAAATATAATAAATGATATGTGTTTAATCATCTACAGAACAGCATCTACAAATATCATGTTATAACTTTATTTTAATTCCACACTTAACAGGTCCTAATCTCCCAAATGAAAATACTGTACGCAGAAAACTGTATTTCTGGACAGCAAACCAAATAGACGGCTGCTCTCAAACCGTACATCCAAATGAGGCAAATAAGTACTCCACGGAAACCTTAGAACATGCTTTACAAATCATATGTAGAGCCCAACTCAAAATTCTAAGCATAACTATCCCGTTTTTCACCTAGAAGCTGGCTGTCCAGATCTGACAGTTCAGTTCTTGTGTAGTTTATGTGCAGTATTAACCGAACCAAGTTCAGTTTACAAGGAGAGATACCCAACGCTCCAGATTTTACATGGAAGCAATCAACACCTCGCAAAAATATAGATGGGCTATCATCCCCAATTGATTTGGTTAATCAAAGGAACTAACAAAGAGAAGGTCCAGCCTGGGTGTCAATACTAAATAGCTAAAAGCATGGAGATCACCAATGAATTTGCAAATTGGTTCAGGAATCCCTTTCCAAATCCCGAATCTAATTCTAAACTATCAACTGCTACCCAAATCCCTAATTATGACCTAGGAGGCACCATAGAAAAGGAGAACTGGGACGTACTGCTAGCGACACGACGCCCAGCAGCCACCCCTGCTCGGCAACGACCACGGAGAGGAGATGCGTCGGGGAGAGCAGCAACCTCGCGGCTCACGGCGGCGGCAACCACCAGCAGCAGCAGCGACGGCAGCAGCCTCTGTTGGGAAGACTAGAGGAAGGCTTTGGGTGAGGGGTAACAGGAGAGAAACAGGATTTGGGCGCAGCGTACAGCGGCGCAAGGAGCGACCGATGGCTACGCCAAGTCTGACTGGGCCTTGAGCCCATAAAGGATTTTCTTTCCTCTCGTTTTGGAAGGCTTAAAGAGCTAAAATCTGCTATTTAGTCAAAAGCACCACATAGGCCAACTGGTATTCAGCCTACTACTGAGAGGTCCAAGGTTCAAATGCCAACACGCCTCTTCCATTTATTTCCCATTGTCTCTCTCTCTCTCTCTCTCTCTCTCTCTCTCTCTCTCTCTCTCTCATTTTCCTTTTCCTATTTTATATCATAGTCTACAAATATCGACTTTACCTTATTCATCTATATATTTAAGCATATTGGCACAATCAATTAGCAAAAGAAATCTGGGGCATTACAGTTATTTGACGTTTTGTCACAATACTTATGGCTATTCTCTCTTATTTTACAAGGTTTACATGAAGAGGAAGAATGCCGGCAGCTGGGATTCTGGGCTGGAAAAGGAGCAAATATTGGAGACCTATTCTGCACAGCTCCAAAAGTACTGAAACTCCACGAAAGTTATTTTTGGAATTAATGATAAATGTTCGGCAGAAGAAGTAACAGAGGGGGTCCACACCCTGGCCACGAGGGTGGGGGGCGCGCCCTACCCCCCTAGGCACGCCCCTACCTTGTGAGCCACCTGGCAGCCCTCCAGTGCCCATCTTCTGCTATAAGAAGTCTTTTACCCTGAAAAAAAATCGTAAGCAAGCTCACGGGACGAAACTCCGCCGCCATGAGGCGGGACCTTGGTGGAACCAATCCAGGGCTCTGGCGGAGCTGTTCTGCCGGGAAAACTTCCCTCCGGGAGGGGGAAATCATCACCATCGTCATCACCAATGAATATGCTTTGAGAGTAGTTACGTTTGTTCCTGAGGACATGGGTGAAGTCTTGCTATTAGTAGTCATGTGAATTTGGTATTCGTTCGATATTTTGATGAGATGTATGTTGTCTCTTCTCTAGTGGTGTTATGTGAACGTCGACTACATGACACTTCACTATTATTTGGGCCTAGAGGAAGGCATTGGGAAGTAATAAGTAGATGATGGGTTGCTAGAATGATAGAAGCTTAAACCCTAGTTTATAAGTTGCTTCATAAGGGGCTGATTTGGATCCATATGTTTCATGCTACGGTTAGGTTTACCTTAATACT
This sequence comes from Triticum dicoccoides, assembly GCF_002162155.2. Classification (NCBI taxonomy): domain Eukaryota; kingdom Viridiplantae; phylum Streptophyta; class Magnoliopsida; order Poales; family Poaceae; genus Triticum; species Triticum dicoccoides. Next base: position 330,950,985 of record NC_041381.1, read on the forward strand.
TGTTTTTTTAGTTGCGGATGCTTGCAATATGGGTTAATCATAAGTGGGATGCTTGTCCAAGAAAGGGCAGTACCCAAGCACCGGTCCACCTACATATCAAATTATCAAAGTAACAAACATGAATCATATGAGTGTGATGAAAACTAGCTTGACGATAATTCCCATGTGTCCTGGGGAGCGCTTTTCTATATATAAGAAGTTGTCCAGGCTTGTCCCTTGCTACAAAAAGGATTGGTCCACCTTACTGCACCTTATTTACTTTCATTGCTTGTTACCCGTTACAAATTATCTTATCACAAAACTATCTGTTACCTACAATTTCAGTGTTTGCAGAGAATACCTTACTGAAAACCACTTGTCATTTCCTTCTGCTCCTCGTTGGGTTCGACACTCTTACTTATCGAAAGGACTACGATAGATCCCCTACACTTGTGGGTCATCAAGACTCTTTTCTGGCGCCATTGCCGGGGAGTGAAGCGCCTTTGGTGAGTGGAACTTGGTAAGGAAACATTTATATAGTGTGCTGAAATATACTGTCACTTGTTACTATGGAACATAATCCTTTGAGGAGCTTGTTCGGGGTATCTTCACGCCGACCAGAAGAGCAAAGAGTTGCTCCTCAACCTACTGAACCTACTGAAAATGTTTACTTTGAAATTCCTTCGGGTATGGTAGAGAAACTGCTAGCTAATCCCTTTGCAGGAGATGGAACATTGCATCCCGATTTAAACCTTATCTATGTGGATGAAGTTTGTGGATTATTTAAGCTTGCAGGTATGCCTCATGATGTTGTTAAGAAGAAGGTCTTCCCTTTATCTTTGAATGGAGATGCATTGACATGGTATAGGCTATGTGATGATATGGGATCCTGGGACTATAAATGATTGAAATTGGAATTTCACCAGAAGTTTTATCCTATGCATCTTGTTCATCGTGATCGTAATT
>NC_041381.1:330952646-330966780 GCF_002162155.2 Triticum dicoccoides
TATATATTGGCCTCACGAAGGAGAAAGTATCGCTCAAGCTTGGGGGAGGCTGAAGTCAATGTTATATTCATGCCCCAATCATGAGCTCTCAAGAGAAATGATTATTCAAAACTTTTATGCTCCGCTTTCTCTCAACAATCGCACCATGCTCGATACTTCTTGTGTTGGGTCTTATATGATGAAGACTATTGAATTCAAGTGAGACTTATTGGAAAGAATTAAAGCAACTCTGAAGATTGGGATTCTGACGATGGTAAGGAGTCAGGTATGACACCTAAGTTTGATTGTGTTAAATCTTTTATGGATACCGATGCTTTTCGTGGATTTAGCACTAAATATGGACTTGACTCTGAGATAGTAGCTTCCTTCTGTGAATCATTTTCTACTCATGTTGATCTCCCTAAGGAGAAGTGGTTTAAATATAATCCCCCACTGAAGTAAAAGTAGTTGCACTTGTTATAGTTGAAGAAAAAGTTATCACTTATGATGATTCTATTGTTCCTTCTACGTATATTGAGAAACCACCTTTCCCTGTTAGGATAAAGGATCATGCTAAAGCTTCAAATGTGGTTCGTAAGAGTAATACTATAACATATACACCTCCTGAGCAAATTAAAGTTGAACCTAGTATTGCTATGATTAAAGATCTCTTGGCTGATAATATTGATGGGCATGTTATTTATTTCTATGATGAAGCTTCTAGAATTGCTAGACCCGATGCTAAGAAACATAGACCTGTTGTAGGCATGCCTGTTATTTCTGTTAAAATAGGAGGTCATTGTTATCATGGCTTATGTGATATGGGTGCTAGTGATAGTGCAATACCTCATTCCTTATATAAAGAAATAATGCATGACATTGCACCTGCTGAGATAGAAGATATTGCTATTACAATTAAGCTTGCCAATAGAGATACTATTTCACCAATTGGGATTGTTAGAGATGTTGAAGTCTTGCGTGGGAAGGTTAAATATCCTGCTGATTTTCTTGTTCTTGATTCCCCACAAGATGACTTTTATCCCATTATATTTGGTAGACCCTTCTTGAACACTCTTATTGCTAAGATTGATTGCGAAAAGGATGTTGTTATGATTGGTTTAGGAGATATGTCTCATGAGTTTAATTTTGATAAATTTCGTAGACAACCCCATGATAAAGAATTGCCTAGTAAGGACGAAATTATTGGTCTTGCTTCTATTGTCGTGCCTCCTACTGATCCGTTAGAACAATATTCGCTAGACCATGAAAATGACATGTTTATGAATGAAAGAAGGGAGATAGATGAAGTATTCTTTAAATAGCGGCCTATTCTGAAACACAACTTGCCAGTTAAAATCCTAGGGGATCCTCCTCCACCCAAGGGTGATCCCGTGTTTGAGCTTAAACCATTACCTGATACTCTTAAATATGCTTATCTTGATGAAAAGAAGATATATCATGTTATTATTAGTGCTAACCTTTCAGAGAAGGAAGAGGAAAGATTATTGAAAACTCTGAAGTAGCACCGTGCTGCTATTGGATATACTCTTGATGATCTTAAGGGCATTAGTCCCACTTTATGCCAACACAAAATAAATTTGGAAGAAGATGCCAAACCAGTTATTGATCACCAACGACGGTTAAATCCTAAGATGAAAGAAGTGGTAAGAAAAGAAATACTAAAGCTCCTTGAGGCAGGTATAATTTATCCCGTTGCTAATAGTCAGTGGGTAAGTCCTATCCATTGTGTCCCTAAGAAGGGAGGTATTACTGTCGTTCCTAATGATAAAGATGAATTGATCTTGCAAAGAATTATTATAGGTTATAGGATGGTAATTGATTTTTGTAAATTAAATAAGGCTACTAAAAATATCATTACCCTTTACCTTTTATTGATCAAATGCTAGAATGACTATCCAAACATACACATTTCTGCTTTCTAGATGGTTATTCTGGTTTCTCTCAAATACCTGTGTCAGCGGACGATCAAGCAAAGACTACTTTTACTTGCCCTTTCGGTACTTTTGCTTATATACGTATGCCTTTTGGTTTATGTAATGCACCCGCTACCTTTCAAAGATGCATGATGGCTATATTCTCTGACTTTTGTGAAAAGATTTGTGAGGTATTCATGGTTGATTTCTCCGTTTATGGAACCTCCTTTGATGATTGCTTGAGCAACCTTGAACGAGTTTTGTAGAGATGCGAAGATACTAATCTTGTTTTGAATTGGGAGAAGTGCCACTTTATGGTTAATGAAGGCATTGTCTTGGGGCATAAAATTTCTGAAAGAGGTATTGAAGTTGATAAAGCTAAAGTTGATGCTATTGAAAAGATGTCGTGTCCCAAGGATATTAAAGGTATAAGAAGTTTCCTTGGTCATGCTAGTTTTTATAGGAGGTTCATTAAGGACTTTTCTAAAATCTCTAGGCCTCTGACTAATTTATTGCAAAAATATATTCCTGTTGTCTTCGATGATGATTGTGTAGAAGCATTTGAAATACTTAAGAAAGCTTTGATTTCTGCACCTATTGTTCAGCCACCTGATTGGAATTTACCCATTGAAATCATGTGTGATGCGAGCGATTATGTTGTAGGTGATGTTCTAGGACAAAGAGTTGATAAGAAACTAAATGTTATTCAATATGCTAGAAAAACTCTAGACACTACTTAGAGAAATTATGCTACTACTGAAAAAGAATTCTTAGCAGTTGTATTTTCTTGTGATAAGTTCAGACCTTATATTGTTGATTCTAAAGTAACTATTCACATTGATCATGCTGCTATTAAATATCTTATGGAAAAGAAAGACGCTAAACCTAGACTTATTAGATGGGTTCTCTTGCTACAAGAATTTGATTTGCATATTACTGATAGAAAGGGAGCTGAGAACCCCGTTGTAGACAACTTGTCTAGGTTAGAGAACGTTCTTGATGACCCACTACCTATTGATGATAGCTTTCCTGATGAACAATTAGCTGTAATAAATGCTTCTAGTACTACTCCATGGTATGCTGATTATGCTAATTACATTGTTGCTAAATTTATACCACCTAGTTTCACATACCAGCAAAATAAAAGGTTCTTTTATGATTTAAGACATTACTTCTGGGATGACCCACACCTTTATAAAGAAGGAGTAGATGGTGTTATTAGACGTTGTGTACCTGAGCATGAACAAGAATAGACCCTACGCAAGTGTCACTCCGAGGCATATGGAGGACACCACGCTAGAGATAGAACTGCACATAAGGTATTGTAATCCGGTTTTTATTGGCCTACTCTCTTCCAAGATGCCCGTAAGTTTGTCTTGTCATGTGATGAATGTCAAAGAATTGGTAATATTAGTAGACGTCAAGAAATGCCTATGAATTATTCTCTTGTTATTGAACCATTTGATGTTTGGGGCTATGATTATATAGGACCGTTTCCTGCCTCTAATGGGTATACACATATTTTAGTTGTTGTTGATTACGTTACTAAGTGGGTAGAAGCTATTCCAACTAGTAGTGCTGATCATAACACCTCTATTAAGATGCTTAAAGAAGTTATTTTTGCGAGGTTTGGAGTCCCTAGATACCTAGTGACTGATGGTGGTTCACATTTTATTCATGGTGTTTTTCATAAAATGCTTGCTAAATATGATGTTAATCATAGAATTGCATCTCCATATCACCCACAGTCTAGTGGTCAAGTAGAGTTGAGTAATAGAGAGCTCAAATTAATTTTGCAAAAGACTGTTAATAGATCTAGAAAGAATTGGTCCAAGAAACTTGATGATGCATTATGGGCTTATAAAACTGCATATAAGAATCCTATGGGTATGACTCCATATAAAATGGTTTATGGAAAAGCACACTTACCTCTCGAACTAGAACATAAGGCATATTGGGCCATTAAAGAGCTCAATTATGATTTCAAACTTGCCGGTGAGAAGAGGTTATTTGACATTAGCTCACTTGAGGAATGGAAAACCCAAGCATATGAGAATGCCAAACTGTTTAAAGAAAAAGTTAAAAGATGGCATGACAAAAGGATACAAAAGCGTGAGTTTAACGTAGGTGATTATGTGTTGCTATTGAACTCTCGTTTAAGATTTTTTGCAGGAGAACTTCTCTCTAAATGGGAAGGCCCTTACGTCATCGAGGAGGTCTATCGTTCAGGTGCCATAAAAATCAACAACTTCGAAGGCACAAATCCGAAGGTCGGTCAAAGAATCAAACATTATATCTCAGGTAATCCTATAAATATTGAAACTAATATTATTGACACCGTAACCCCGGAGGAATACATAAGGGACACTTTCCCGAACGTTTCAGACTCCGAAAATGAATAGGTATGTGGTACGGTAAGTAAGCCGACTCCAAAACAGTTCTAACAGCAATTTTTCTCCGTTTTCGAATATTTAAGAAAATAGGAAAATAAGAAGTAGTCCGGGAAGGACACGAGGTCCCCCCTGCCTCGTGGGCACCTCATGTGCTCTCCGGACTCCGTTTTCTTGCACGATACTTCTTTTGGTCGGTAAAAATTCATTATATAATCTCCCAAAGGTTTTGACCACCGTATCACGCAAAAATCCTTTGTTTTTGTCTTGAGCTGTTTCTGCCGCATATAAGAGCAATATGTCATCCCAGGATTCGGAGGGAGAAAGCTATGTGGCTGATTACCTTGTAGACCCTAAGGTCTATGGAGACGTGGAGCACTCTGGCTGGACCACGGAGGAAGAAGAAGACTACGAGCCTAAGGGAAAGGAGGAGCCGAGCTCAGATGAAGATGAAGTCCCATTACCTCAACCTAGGGACATGCATGTGGAGTTTAAAAAGTCAAGCCTCCCTGATAGAGCAAAGAAACCAAAGATCGAGTTTATTCCTTTTCGTCTCTTGCAGGAAAACAAACAGGAACTATGCAAAAGGATATTAACCTTGAGCAGGAAATTGATGATCTAAGGGAGAAAAATTCCATCCTCAAGCGTAAATTGAGGAGAAAGCCTACATCACCAACAACTCCACCATCACCATCCCCGAGGACATAAACACATGGGTATGGGCACTCCCCTTGGCAACTGCCTAGCTTGGGGGAGTTGCCTCGGTATCGTATCACCATCACACTCCTATCTTTACCATTTTTCTTAGTTCAATCCTTTTGGTAATATTTTGGTTTAGTAGAATAAAATTTTGGTATGAATTATTTTTGAGTTTTGCTTTGTGATCCCTCTATGTAATCGAGTCCGTGAGCTATATATAATAAAGATTAGTGTTGAGTCAAGGGCTTTGCTATCTTACTATGATCTTAAGTGCATAAAAGAATAAAAAGAATAAAAGAGTTCATATTGATCTTATGGATAGTAATGACTTCACATATAGAGAGTATGATGATTAAAAGTTGTTGAGAGTTGGCAAACATAGTTTTGGTCATTGTTGCAATTGATAGGAGGTAATAAAGAAAGAGAGGTTCTCACATATAAATATACTATCTTGGACATCTTTTATGATTGTGAGCACTCATTAAAGTATGACATGCTAAAGAGTTGATGTTGGACAAGGAAGACAACGTAATGGGTTATGTTTTCTCACATCTTAGTTAAAGTATATTGTCATGGATCGTCCAACATGTTGAGCTTGCCTTCCCCCCCCCCCATGCTAGCCAAATTCCTTGCACCAAGTAGAGATACTACTTGTCCTTCCAAATATCCTTAAAACCAGTTTTGCCATGAGAGTCCACCATACCTACCTATGGATTGAGTAAGATCCTTCAAGTAAGTTGTCATGTTGCATGCAATAAACATTGGTCTCTAAAGATGTATGACTTATTAGTGTGGAGAAAATAAGTTTTATACGATCGTGTGATATGGAAGTAATAAAAGCGACGGACTGCATAATAAATGTTCATATCACAAGTGGCAATATAAAGTGACGTTCTTTTGCATTAAGGTTTCGTGCATCCAACCAAAAAGCACATGACAACCTCTGCTTCCCTCTGTGAAGGGCCTATGTTTTACTTTATGTCTTTTACATTATGCAAGAGTCAAGGTGATCTTCACCTTTCCCTTCTACATTTTATCCTTTGGCAAGCACCTCGTGTTGGAAAGATCCTGATATATATATATATATATATATATATATCCAATTGGATGTAAGTTAGCATGAACTATTATTGTTGACATTACCCATGAGGTAAAAGATTGGGAGGCAACACAATAAGCCCCTATCTTTCTCTGTGTCTGATTAAAACTCCATAACCATAAGTATTGCGTGAGTGTTAGCAGTTGTGGAAGACTAAATGATAGTTGAGTATGTGGACTTGCTGAAAAGCTCTATTATTGACTCTTTCCAATGTTATGATAAATTGCAATTGCTTCAATGACTGAGATTATAGTTTGTTAGTTCTTAATGAAGTTTCTGAATCATACTTGACATTGTGAATAAATTGTTACTTGAGCATAAGAAATCATATGACAATATATATATAGGGAAAATGCCTCCTACTACCGGGTGTAGCTACACCCATTTCTCATATACTATCATGTGGTAGTATATACTCTACTTTATTATTTTTAGTATGTTCATATACTACATCTAAGATACTCCAAAGTGAGTTATATGAAAAAATTGCAAGTGAGCTCATGATTTTATTGTATTTGTGAAATACGTACATATTTATACGCGAAATAGAGTATGCACAAAATATGATACATACTACCAAAAAAGTAGTATATATATAACTAAACATTATTATATACTACATACTACGCGTACATACTCTCCGGTATGATAGATACTACCTAGAACGTATTAAACAAAAGTGGGAGTAACTACACCCGGTAGTAGGAAAAATTTGTCATATATATATATATATATATATATATATATATATATACATCTGGGCTATTCTGTTACGCGTAACAGAATATTATTCTGTTACCCTTTTTGAACTAACAGTTTCAGGTGGTTGTACTAATGTTTTCGAAGCATTTGAACTGATGCTTTCAGTTGTGTTTAACAGATCGTCTTCTTTAGTTCAAAAACTTTTGGTAATTTTTTTGTCGGAACGTGGCGTGTAATATATCGTTGGAAAGCTCTTGACAACCATATTTCAAGTATATTGAACGTTTTTGCAAAATTATTATGGTTTAAGAGCAGTTTGAAAAAACTGTTTTTTTCAAAACCGAAAACGTGAATCGTATTTTGGACTCAATTTTCAAATGGTTTGTCGGAATTGAGCAAATATGATGGCGTTGGAAAGCTGGTGAAAATCCGCATCTTCCATATATGTATTGTTTTTCTAATTCTATATGATTTAGAAGTAATTTGAAAAACGGTGAAATTCTAGGCGAAACGTATTTTCATGATTTTTTGCAAACTGTTTGTCGGATTGACGCAAATGATACAACATTGGAAAGCTATGGAAAATGCACAACTTTTTCGTATAGACATGTTTTTCTAATTCCTTATGGTTTAAAAACAAATTTAAATACGGTCAAATTTGATTTTGAACGCGATTTTTTTAAAAAGTTTGTCGAAATATGGCAAATAATATACCGTTGGATAGCTATCGAAAATGCGAAACTTAGTCATGTTTTCTCTACTTCACAACCGTTTAAAAGTAATTTTGAATATGTCATGACGGATCCTGCTGTTTTCTCGTCTGAAAAACAGAGTAATCGTACTGATATATGTGTATGTATGTACTGAGCTATTTTTTGTAGAGTAATTTTGAATGGTTCCAAAAAAGGGTACTTGTACTGATGCTTGCATGGGTTTGTACTAAGCATGTTTTCATTAACTAGACTTTGCTCTGTTTTTTGGGTAATATTTTTCTCTTAAGTTTTCAACGGTTTACTGTATCATCGCCCTTGTACTTGTATGGTTTGTATCAACGAACTGAATGATATTTTATTCAAAAAGAAAATGTGTTTGTTTTGTTTTGTTTTAATTCAACATTTTTTTGACAACGTTGTTCTGAACTTCTCTCATTTTACGACTTGTACTGAGGTACTTACTAAGCAGGATTTTCATGGGGTTTCTTTTTTTTGCGTGAACTTTACAATTTGATTTTCTGCCATTTCTTTTATTCCGAACAGACCATGGTACTTACTACGCCCGAACTGGGGTGGCTGTCGCGTGTCTCGGCGTGTTTTGAACTCGATTATATTGTTTCATCAATTTACTGCCCATTTTTTTCATCACACTTGAGAGAGTGATTAATAGGTTTACTTACTGGCCAGTAACACATGAACTCCTCAGGCAATAATACATGAACTACTAGGAACATAAATTTTCATCGAGCACTTGAAAACATTAAACATTACATAAAGAGAAGCATCGAACAGTGAATGTAAAAATAACTCCCACATCCATCATATACTGGGAGCTTCCACTTGAATAGGAAAATTTGTTTATCCCGTAACTTCGTCAACAGTTTGAGCTTGCATGTTTTATATCATTGAACTGAATGATATTTTTTCAAAAAAAATAAATCATGTGTGTTTCCTTTTTTTGTTGAACTCAATATTTTTTGCAACAATGCTTTGAACTTCTCTCATTTTGCGACTGGAACTTTTACCATTTGAATTTCTGTGTTTTCTTTTCTTCTGAGCTTTTTCCCCAAAGTTACCTGGTACGCCATGTTTGAACAACTTTTGTAGTTGTGAACTTGTCATGTTTTTACAATGCCAAGCTAGCAAATAGTAGGAGATTAAGCCAGCGAAGGGGCTACAGTAATACAACAGTCAGATCGATAGCAGTGGTTACCAACATATAAATGAACTTGTAACAAACTTGCACACGACCCGACAACACAATACACATATGGATGAACGCACACCGAGTAGCTCCAAATAAAAATGTACGACCACGCAGGAGGTTGCATATGGATGAAGTGACGACCCGTTTTTTCTCGTACCGAAGCTTCTCTGTACTGAAGCTTGTTTCCAGAAATCATATCAGTGGGTTATTAAACACCTGCAACAACATCAAAATAGGAACACTAGGAAAAGAGGACGCCGCTATACAGGAACTATAGTGGACAGACCAACATAAATCCTCAAGCAATAATCAAGAGAGTTCACAATCTCCATGGAAGATGCCTATGAATTCACCATGGAAGGACCTCCCACTCCCCTGCACTATCTCCTTCCACTCCCTGCACACACACACGGAGCAGAGAGAGGATGAGAGGGAGATGACTACGCCGGATCGAGGACGGAGCAGAGGGTGGCCTGCATGCAACTCTTCTCCTGACCGGCTGTGGAGCGTGCTGTTGTACTGACGAGGCAAGTGTCCAAATATATCACCTAAATCAGTTCAAAGAATTTTACAAAAACAAGCAGGGAACAAAGACAAAAGTCATGTATGGCTATTAGGCACAACTTCTATATATAGAAGGATTAGTAAGGGTCTCAAGAATCGACTACATTATTTCAGTCAACTCAATCTTCATCAGTACTAGAATGACTGGACAAGAAGTTTAGATTTGTAGCAGCACACGCACCAAACTTGCAGAGTTTTTCTTCAACATTTTTAGGTGATTGCATCAATAGTATGATTGGAAAAATATTTCAGATTTGTAACAGCACACACATGATACTTATAGAATTTTATGGAAATGCATGAGTTCTGATTTATCAGTACATAGTTTTATGGAAATGCATGAGTTAACTTCTTCTAGGCACTATCTGGACATGGTGAAGACTAGCTAATGTAAGGATAGGAAGAGAACACTTAGTATTGAATTTTTTTCCAAGTATGTATTGAACTGATTTTTTTTCAATGAGCTGTTGTAGTATAGGTACTAGAGCTACCAGCATCTTTTTATATATCATGATAAAAAGCAAACAAACATGCATCATCTCCACCAGACCATTCTCTCATCATCTTCAGAACATACATACTAGAGAAAAATGAACTGACAATAGAAGAAATTTATACTTTTTTGGGACTGTATCATGTAATACCACATCCAGAAAGCATGCCAAGCGAAATGTATATGTATTTTTAGTTGAAGAACTAGCAGTCTTGCAGCACAACAGGCACATCATGGTGCTATTAACTAACTTACAGAGATCCTTTCTGCTTTGTAGTAGTACCTGAGGTTACAAGGGTCGGAAATTTACCATTTGACGGCCTTCACGCCACCAGCAGCACCGGAGGTGACCTCGTGTCTCCTGCTATCGACGGGGAACAGGAGCTGGATCCACGGGGAAGAAGGTGGTAGGAGTGCCTTATCTCTCTGATCTCTCACGGGGGCGCCGTGCTCAACGTCGAGGTGCAGGGCAGTGGCAGAGGTGAATGGCCTGATCGCTGCATCGTCGCACAGCCTCGTGTGGCAGAGGTTAACGACTTGTGGTGGTAAGGGTGAACTGCTTGAGCATTGCATCGTCAAACGGCCTTGTGTGGAGGCAGTGAATGGCCTAGGCGCTGCGCACAGAGAGCGCTAGGCACGAGGCCGCAGCGGCTGCCGGCGACGATGGGTTGCACGAGCAGGGCAGAGCCCAGATCGAACTTACGTGGAGATGGCCGCGAGCGGGAAGCAGGGCTTGCACGACAGCAGGATGCGAGTCCCTTTTTTCCCATGCTTGCTCCACGACCTAATGGGGTGCGTCAGTGTCTTCAAAGTGGATGACATCGGAGGAAGGGCGGGAGCCAGGGGAAGACCTGTAGAAAAATCAGAAGAGAAATTTTAAGGAGAAGAAGATTACAAGTTTGCAACCATTGAAGAATTAAGTCCGTATGGCTAGTAGCTATGCATGTTTTAAGTGAAATCTCAGTGAAAGTAATTTTGTACTCCCCATATAGTAATACCTGGACTTGCTGTCACATGTGTTCTTTATATCAATACTGGACTATTTTTATATATCTTTATAACAATACTGGACTATTTTTTTTGTATGGATTGTTTGTATAATACATACTGTACCACAGTATATCCTATAGATATTCTTCATCATAAAGGACCACAACAGCCATCATTTCAAAAATGAAGATAGAGCGAAAAATAGAATTTACCTTCAGTCTTGACAGCGAGCCTCTCAAGATCATGATCTGCAGGGAAAAGAATGGAGCAATATAGGTAAAAATATCATACAAATCAGATGAACTATCACATGCAATAGATTATTTTCTAATATGTGTACTGTTTGTATAATATATGAAGGATACAGTTCAAATTTCAATCAGACAAAAAAAATCAATATTTCTAATCTGCAACAAAGCATTTTTTTTCGGGCAAGTGAAAATAGTGAGACATTGAACTCTATCTAACACACACCCGCCCTATTTTTTTGTTTATGTCTGAACTGATGGTATAATACATTGTGAGTTGCTAATAGTGTTTTTGTTTTTTCTCCTATAAGAAACATGTTCTTTTCTTTGTATGATATGTAAAACTGAACTATTTCTCCAACACACATCAAACAATTCCCATTGTTCTCTATGAACTGAGGAAAGAATAAATAGTGAACCACTAGTAATCTACTGATGTTTGACATCGGAAACAAGTTCTTCTCCACTTTAGGCATTACGAAAAACATGTGTAGAGCACAAGTGCACCACGAGGTCAGCGTCAGGTTTGATTATGGAGGAGCACACGATCTAGAAAAAATGTACGGGGGAAGGGAACTTGCTACTGGTTGAGAGAGAGAGAGAGGAGGCACCTACTGCTAGTTGAGAAGGAGCGCTCCAGCAGGGACTCGTGTCCCTGGTCATCCGCTCCGCTGCGGAAGACGGCGCTCTGACGTGGACTTGTAGGGGAGGACCTCGGGGGTGGAGGCAGAGGAGGTGAGCCATGGAGGAAGGGGCTGGGTGGCGACTCGCTAGGGGACGTGTTGGGTGAGGCTGTATTCGTACCAAAATGACAGAACAAGTAGTTGGATTAGCCAATATCTGAGAGACCAATAATATTTGTACAATTCAATCTCACATCAACAAAATGAGATAGGATAGTAACAATTTATATATGAATGTAGTATCAGCTCGTCTATCAAATTGTTGTAGTAGTCCATGCCCTCAGGGTTTGTCTGTCCTATTCCATCTACAAAATGTGGTACCAAGAATCAGAATTATTCAAAAAGTAATTACAGTCTACGTTTAGTTGCATACACTTGTACACTACTAGTACTTACCAGGGAGTAAGGTGAGGACAAGAAATGCGAATCTGTATGCATCCCAAATCCATCTTGTGCATACGCTTTATATCTTCCCGAGATCCAAGGATTTGCTTATGTATAAAATCAAAGAAACTGACGGACTTCATCAACCCGCAGTCTGTCTGAACTCTTCGAATTTCAGAGATAACAGCTCTTTTCACGCGCAATTAGTTCTTACCTTTTTGTAATGATGGTACTGATCTGTTTGTAATGATGGTACTGATCTTCTGAAACATATGTTGTGGACCCTTCAGACAAGTGACCTGCCATCGCAAACTTAGGATATTGGATTTATCTCCAAGATTAGACAGTAAATCAAGTGGCCTTCTACTGATTGCTTAAGCATTTGTGCATGTAAACTTATTTGCTGAACTGCTACAATTTTTCTGCTTCGCACTTACTACTTCTCAAGGGTGTACTGATATCAAACCTCTAAAAAAATATGTATAGTTTACGTCAATGGAGGCAGTGTGTAGCAGTCGAGCATGTAGTGCATGTGCTAGCTGCCAAAACTGTTTGTGGTGCCGCTATTGCAGAAAGCATGCTGGCCGCATCGCCGGCAAGCTTCCATAGAATTGAGACTTGCAGAATTCAAACTAATAAAAAGATGTTGAATCCATCAGTGATCATGCATCACCTTGGACTGTTGTATGTGCTCGACTTGGATAGCTGTGCAACGCTTGGTGAAGATGGTGGCTGTGATTCTACTTGGACTGATGTCCGCGCTCCACTTGGACGGCTGCCAGTAACCATGGTGGACGAACTCGTGGCCGAGGGTGGCCAAGGCGACCACCAGGAACTGTAGGTGGCCGTGCTTGTTCTCGGCAGTGAACTCACACGAGGAGGAGGTGATGACGGGAAGTAGGGATCACGGGCGGCCTTCATCTTGCCACCGGATACGGGGTGCTCTCATGGACGCCGAGGCCGGGATCGACAGCAAAACAGGAGACTAGTGAAATCGAGCTATTCGTCGAGCTGCTGAAACATTTTTAGTATGGGTTAGGTACAATTCCAAACTAGTACATGAAAATCCCATCCCCAAATATGCATGTCAAGCTTCAGAGTTGGAAGTAATCTAAATAGAGCAAACTCAAAACATTGAACTCATACGTACATACATGCAGTACAAATAGTCAATATGAGCAGAAATCTGTAGATGAATAAGAACAACACATCATGAGAGAGTTGATGCATCATCAGTAGTTGAGGAGATGGAACAGAGCACGACAAGTAGCGACATAATCATTTTCTGTATATAGTCAGACTATTTTTTCAACACACACATTGAACCATTTCTGGGGTTCTTAATGTGCTGATAATAGAAAACATGTTGAACTGAAAGTTGGGCTTCCAGAACTACCGAATGTTTTGGGTTCATTATGTACCCTTTTGTTATTTTTTCTGAACTCCAAATCACAATTACAATCACAATACACAGATGTACTACACAACAATGTGCATTTGTTCTGTCCATAATAATGAATTAACCAAAACCAACTAATTTATTAAGGAAACAATTTTTAAACTTGGTTTGAGCTTTGTTTCTTCCTATTTTTGAACTTGTGCAGCATGTATACCTGAACTTGCGTGAATGACAGATAGTTTTTTCTGCTTTTTTATAAGATGAACTGAAAAAACATAAAATGGTGAAGTGAAATGTTTTGAACCTCCCGGGAGCGTATCGATGAACTGGTGTTCAGTGTATACCAGGAGGAGGAGAAGCTGATGGAGCATCTCGAAGACGGCGCCGCGCCTCCACCACGATGGTGCAGCCGGAGTTGCGCCGTCCAGGGCGTTGTCCCAAGGCGAGGGAATGGGACATGCTTCAGTGGTAGTAGGGTAGATGGGGCACTCAGCGATGCGCTGGGGGAGGGGGCCGGCGGTGGCACTCAGGGAGAGGGTGGACGGCGGCGTCGCGCTGGGGTAGACGGGGTCGGTCGGCGGTGCGGTCGGGAGGGGCCGGTCGGCGGCGCACGAGGGGAGGGGCCGGTCGATGGTGCGCGAGGGGAGGGG